>NC_057862.1:86286658-86586658 GCF_019393635.1 Dromiciops gliroides
TACTTTCTATTTACTTATCTGTGTACTTGTTATTTTCTTCTAGTACACTGCAAATTCTTTGGGGGCAGAGACGAATTTCATTTCATTATATCCCCAGGGCCTATCACAACACCTTGTACAAGGTAGGCATTTGTTGAATTGAATGGACATGAACTGTCTTCTTATTCTCCCCAGAAAGAAGTTCCCAACACTTTCCAATGGTATCAATTTTCCCTTTCCTCCAACACCTCCTATTCTTCTAACTCCAGGCCTATTCATTTGGGTACCCTCTATATCTTGAAACCTTCCTCCATATTTTCATGGTCATTTGTTGACAATGTCCTCACACATTTTCTTTTCTTTTTTTTTTTTAGTGAGGCAATTGGGGTTAAGTGACTTGCCCAGGGTCACACAGCTAGTAAGTGTTAAGTGTCTGAGGCCGCATTTGAACTCAGGTCCTCCTGACTCCAGGGCCGGTGCTCTATCCACTGTGCCACCTATCTGCCCCGTCCTCACACATTTTCAGGGGAGTTTTGATTCTGGCTCACATCACTTGAAACACAGAAGAGACTCAAAATAAGCACTGGATGATTGGTTAAGAAGTTGCCCTAAAGGGGTAGCTAGGTGGTGCAGTGGATAGAGCAACAGCCCTGGAGTCAGGAGGACCTGAGTTCAAATCCGGCCTCAGACACTTGATGCTTACTAGCTGTGTGACCCTGGGCAAGTCACTTAACCCCAATTGCATCACCAAAAAAAAAAAAAAAAAATCAAAGAAGCTGCCCTGATGTCCTTCCAATAAAACTGGGAAAAAAAATCAGATGCCTCCAGAAATAAGCTGTCATATCACGTATTTATGTATTAATGGAAGCAAGAAGACATAGAGGATAGAGTATTAGAGCATTGGATTCAGAAATATCCAAGTTTAACACTTACTATAGCTCTGTGACCATGGGCAAGTGACTTAATGTCTCTGAGTCATTCACAGAAAGATGAAAGATAAAGATATAAGTAAATAACCTATAATCTACACCAGTGGAGGGAGTTCCCTTGCCAAGTACAGAGCTGAAAATATAGACAAATTGACCTGAAGTATGATGTTCAATAACTCTCTGACTCACCCTAGATACAGATTAAAAACAAATAAAAAAATAACCTTGTTGGGTGTTTAGACTGCCCATGATTTTGTAATAATCCTAAAGTTCTCAATAAAATTGGGCTGCATTTGTACAAGACCATTCCACAAATTAGGTGTGTGATTACAAGTAACCTCTCTGGGCTGCATTTTCTTCATCTGTAAAATGAGAGAACTGGATGAGATGTTCTCTAAGGTCCCTTATAATGCCAGACCTGAAATCCCCTTATCCTAACAATCTATGAATCTAAAATGGGATTGGGTTGATGATGCTATAGGAAAAACTTTGGATTTGGGGTCAAGGGACCTGAGATCAAATCCCCATCCTTTTCCATTTAACATCAAGGGACCCTTGGGCAAGTCACTTTATTTCTCCTGTGCCTCAGTTTCCTTATCTGTAAAATGAAGGAGTTGGATGAGATAAACTCAAAATTTCCTCACAGCTCTCAACCTTTTATCCTATCATGTATTTTTTATGAAGAATTCCACTAACCCTTAAACCCTTTATTTCCCCAGCAGCAAAAGTCATTTTGCCATTTTGGGGAGCATCCAGATAGTATTTACTCACTTTTTTATCTGACCCTTGGCCATATGGAGATAGTCTAAAAAGAGCATTTCTCACCTCTGACGTGTTACACTAAGGCTTTCTGCCTTTTGCAAAGACAGAGTCCTCTCTGACACTTGCCAATGTCATTACTTTCTTGTCATCCTCAACCTTTCAGGGTGTTATAAACCTCTCCACATTCTCTGAAGTGGCTTTTTATGGAGGGAGTCCTTCCAAATAGAGGTTAGTTTTTTTTGTTGTGTGTGTGTGTTTTTTTTTCCCCAAGGGAGGAGAGGGAGAACATAGGGTTTTTGGTGTTGTTGTTTTTTTTAACTACATAAAAATTCAATGCACTTTTACAATATAACTGCATAGTTATTCAATTTATCCTGTGTATATTCTCATTTGTAAATGTTCTGGTGGTAATGGAGGAAGATAGACTAGGAGGCCAGCCATTAGGTCTCTTTAACCCTAATGCCTATGATTCAGCAAAAGAACTGTTCTTTCATAAGTCTCTAAAGCAACATCGACCACAGGCCTGTTCCCATTTCCACCTATCTTTTGCTTGAACAAACACAATATATTTATTATGTCCAATGCAAGGGAAAGTCCCTCACTCCCTTTATGTGTGAATTCCCCATGTCCACAGGAGTGAAGGCATGAGTGGGCAACTCTGGGCCTCTTTTCTGGATTTAGCTCATTCTTCTCCCTTGAAAACCATATCCTGGAAAATTAATTGATTATAATGTGTTGAAAATGCTTGCTATTAGTCAAATGGCTGGGGAAACTGCCTGCTAATGTTTTCAGTTTTATGAAATGTTAAAATATTTACACTCCTGTTACTTCAATACGAGGGAAGTCACTTGGATGTGTTTAAAAGGAAGAAAGAATAGCCAGAGCTGAAGCTTCTGGAGGAAACCATAAAAATCTTTTGACAAATATTGATTAATTCGATTCAACCAATGATTATTAAGAACCTACTGTGTGCAAAGTGCTTAGGACCAAACTGCCTGAGTTAAAGGACCATGGGACTTAAAGATAAAAAAAGAAAGAAAAGAAAAGAAACAGTTTCTGACCTCAAGAAGCTTACATTCTACTGGTTAAGCTAATATAATGGGTAGAACACACTAGTTCTCCACTGGGGGAGAAACAAAGCATGTAAAATAAAAAGAGTGTTGGATTCAAAGTCTTCTTTCCCATAAAGCACTCACTGAACAGGAAAATTAAAACAAAACAAAACTCGACTATTATTTAACTTGTCTGTGTTTGGAATACCCCATTAAGGTCTCTTTCTGTGTCATGGACATAACCCCTGGATTCTAAGCAGACTCGTGAACAGAGCTGGATCAGTGATAGATAGGTTTTACCGTCCTGGAAAGGAAGGAAGCAAGCATTTATTAAGCACCTACTATATGCCACCTACTATGCTGAGAATGATCTCCTATGATCTTCACAAAAACCCAATTAGATGTCTGCTATTATCATCCCCTTTATAAGTTGAAGAAACCAAGGTATACAGAGGTTAAATGACTTGACTATGGCCACATGACTAGCAAGTGTCTGAGGCTTAATTTGAATTCAGGTCTTTTTGACTTCAGAATCAGAGCTCTAGACACTGAGCCACCTACCTGCCTATAGGCAGTTTCACGTATGTGTATGGTAAAGGACTCCACATGTGCTTGTTGTCTGAGGTCCAGCCTAGCTATTTTTCAAGTCTCATCAAGATGGTTGCTATCAAGTGATGTTTTGTTTGTTTGTTTTTCAATTTGATCTCAGCAATTCACAAGAACAATCACTAAGGCCTGGTGGGTTCACATGCTGCCTCAGTGTGGGGAATTCTCATGCTGCCCATATCAGGGATCTTTGAAGTATTGATAAAAGCTTTTAGAATAGTTTGGGAATTTAAAAATATATATAATTTCTTTTCTCTCCAGTTTATGATCCTCATTTGATTATTTTTCCCCCTTGTGTGCTTCCTACTGCCCAAGTAGACCAGAAAAAGTATGGTTTATTCCCAAGAACAGCTGAAAGCATCTCAGGAATTATAGGCACTGTGTTCCATGTAGCCAGAGAAAATATAGGAAGGGGTTGAAATTTATCACTTCAATTACTTTGTAATTTCTTAAGCAATCTCAAGGTAGGTTTTTTAAAGGTGGGGTTTATGAAAGGTCTGTAGAGATTTCTGTTCAAACCACAGCCCTTTAAAATGGTTGGAGTTGGAAACATAGCTACCACTTCCACATAAACCAAGAAGATGAGAAACAGGAAAAGAAATCACATGTCAAAAGGGTTATTCTAGAGAATCTTATTATGAGATTATCCTTTAAGTTCCAAGAATTTTTAAAAAAACTGAAACTCATAATCCCTTCAGGACATTAAAGCAAGCATAGTAAACTGAGAACAGTTCAAGGCCTCATATTTTATACTGTTATACAAAAACAAAAAGAAAAATGTTGGCATTATGCATTGGCAAACTAGGTGGCTGCCCATATTGGACAATCACAGTGGCTTCAAAGTATCTCTTGCCCTGCTTGCCTAGAATGCACTCCCTCCTGACCACCAATTCCATCCAAGATCAGCTCAGTTGCCACATTTTATGAGAAGTCTTTCCTGATGCCCACTGCCTGCTGATAAAACCTTCCCTTCTGCAAGTGATCTTGCACTTCTATATTTATTTTGTGCTTTTTAGGGTATTTATTCACATACATATATGTTATTTCCCGTGATAGAATGTTATCGTTAAAAATTTGTGAGATCTTTTCCTGAGTGTAGGCTTTGGTGGGGACAAGAGAAGAAAGTGCACATCAGTAACATCTGAGATAGGAAGTAACTGATTAATGAGTGCACAAAAGATAGAAGGAAGTGCACCTGTGGCAATTTCACTGCAGGTCAGGAAAATTGGGAGACAGTGTGGTAGAAAATACAGTTCATTAGATAGGGAGTCAGGGGTTCTGAGGGCAGCTAGGTGGCACAGTGGGTAGAACACTGAGTGTGGAATCAAGAAGACTTATATTCTGTGGGGACCAATTTTTAATTGGGGAGTGTTAGCCAAGCAACTTGCCACAATATTGGGGCAAGGAAGGAGACCGGCAGCCTCCCTCAAAACAGAACAGGATTTATTTTAACAAGAACAAAATTAAAAAAAAAAAACAGGATCAGTAGGATCAACGGAAAGGAAATAAAATGGAGGAAAGGGAAATTATACAACCTGAAGAAATACCACCACCCAGGAATCAGATGAGAATACACAGCAGAGCTCCTGTCGCCCGCCTTCCAGCTTCCAGCTAGAATGGCGAATTCTCCTCCCCAATCCCAGAAAACCCCACACAGCCCCCAGCCAATTGTCTGGCTGCTCTGACAGTCACATGACTGCCCTCACTAGGCTTCCAATCATTATAATTTTGCCAGGCCCATGTAAGGGTCTGTGAGTGGTGATGATGTGAGGTGCCAGCGCCATGGCAATGGCTACAACCAGTGGGTGGAGCACCATGCGATTTGCGGAGCCCCAGGCCAGTGTGTGCCAAGGCATAAAAACCTCAAATAACAATTAATTCTTTACACTTCATGAGTTCAAATCTGGCCTCAGACACTAGTTGTGTGACCCTGGGCAAGTCACTTCACCCTGTTTACCTCAGTTTCCTCATCTGTAAAATGAGCTGGAAAAGGAAATGGTAAACCACTCAATGGGGTCAGGCAGAATCAGATACAATTGAACAACAACAAGGAAAGATCTGAGAATCAATTCTGGCTCTGCTCTCACTTGCTACGTGACTGTGGGAAAGTTATTTAATACCTTTTGTCTTAATTTTCTCCAACCCTATAATCAGTTGAATCAGCTTTCCAGCTCTAATATTTTGTAACTACAGCTTTGATTTACAGAATGAAGTAGGTAAGAATGTAATTGGATAAAGTCACTCCATTGCCATTAAAAATAGCTAGCATTTATATAACGCTTTAAGGTTTATGGAGCACTTTACAGTTGTTACTTCATTTTATCCTCACAACAACCTTGGGAGATAAGTGTTAGTATTTTCCACATTTTACAGATGAGGATATTGAGGAAGTTAGAGGTTAAGTGACTTGTTCAGGATCACAGAGCTAGTGTCTGAGGGCAAATATGAACTCAGATCTTCCTGAACCTATATCTAGTCGTCTATCCATAGTGCCATCTAGCCCCTTTCTCCCCCAAGGAATATAATCTTAGACTTATTCTACATTTTTGTATGGTCACAGACCTTGTCACTGCAGTAATATACACTGTTGGTGGAGTTGTGAATTGGTCTTTCCATTTTGGATAATAAACTTGGCATTACACAAGAAAAGTAATTAACCTGTTCATAGTTTTTGACTCACTATTCCCACTACTGGGCATATACCCCAAGGAAGTCAAAGACAGAAACAAAAGTCTCCATATATACCAAAATATCCCTAGCAGTAACTTTTGTAGAAGTAAAGAATTGGAAACAAAGTGTGTATACATCAGTTGGGGAATGGATGAATAATGTAGTACATGGATGTAATGGAATATTATTATACAATAAGAAATTGGGAATATGAGGTATTTAGAGACATATGGGAAAATTTGAATGATCTGATGCAGAATGGAATAAGCAGAACCTCAATTCATTGCAACAATGTATATTAACCATTAAAGGAAGGTTAAACTCTGAGTCCTAGTGAATAATTGATGAAACATTTCCTTCCTCTCAGCATAGAGGAAGAGTATTCTGAGGGCAGAATGTTGTATACTTTGTAAGATTTGGCCTCTGTATCAAGTCATCTTGTTTATCTGGTTTTCATTGTTAAAGGGGTAAATTGAACAATTTTGAAAGTAGCGAGAAAGTGAAGAAAGAAATTGCCAGAAATGACTGCTGTTAAAACAAAAGACATCAATAATATCTATTTTAAAAAGAAAATAGCTAAAATCAATATTAATTTTTGCTACTTTAGGGTACTCTGTGTATACAGCAAAAGAGGTTAGGTCTCTATGGAGCAAATGAAACAGACACAGGTTCCAAATATTCGGGTCATCTGAGTCTTCAGAGAATTTCTATATTCTACACTCCCAATAGGAGTTATTGGGGGTACCTGATACCTAGGCTACATTAAGGAAGTGATGGGTCCTGTACTATAAATGACACTGAATCACCCAAGTCAACCCTTGTGAATGTTTGTGATAGTTATCCCTTCCATATAATTGATAGCATGATCTAATAGAATCATAGATCTAGAGGTGAGTTAGACCCTGAAGATCATCTAGTTCATCCTACTCATTTTATATATAAATAAAATGAGGCCTGGAGATTTTGATTGGCTTGCCCAAAGTCACATCATGGAGTCTAACTCAGTCCTGTGACTCCAAGTCCAGTGCGCTTAGACTGTGCTACCTCCTAAATGAACCTGGATGAATCAGATAAAATGAAGTTTATTAGGCACAAGTGGTTCAGCAAGATACTACTAGGCACAATCTGAAAGAAACTTTGGTGCTATTAAGGCCAAGAATGATAATGTGTATTTTCCATTGATTGCAAAGTTATTTGGAGTTTGTGGGGAAAGACAATGTAAAGAAGTTCCACATGAGAGTCAAAAGACTATAGTACATAGTGTTTTCTGGAAAAGGCCTACCAACTAAACTGTTACTTCAGTGCTTCAAGGAATCTGTGATTTCATCAGTATGAATACTCCACCAATGAAGACTGCAACCCCTCCACGCCTTGGTGGTCTTCATGAATTACTCTGGACCAAAATCAATCAATCAATCAATCAATCAATATGGTTGGTCTAGTAGCCAAAATTCTGCAATGAACCTCTTCATACATTGTTAAACTGGTTCTCAGATGACAGAGGCAATTAGGTGATGCATTGGATAGAGTCAAATAGTTGGAGTCAGATTTGAACTTGTATCATATATTTCCTCATTTATGTAACCCTTACTAAGTCACTTCATCTCTCTTAGCCTCAGTGCCCCATCCATAAAATGTGGATATTACTACCTATTTCAGTGTTGTTGTGAAGATCAAATAAAATTAATATATTTAATTACTGTTCTTGTTGTCAGTCTTTTCAATTCTTTGTGACCCAATTAGGGTTTTCTTGGCAAAAATATTGGAATAGTTTGCCATGTCCTTCTCCAGCTCATTTTACAGATAAGGAAACTGAGGCAAACAGGGTTAAGTGACTTGCCCAAGGTAACACAACTAGTAAGTTTCCATGGGTAGATTTAAACTTGGGTCTCCCTGACTCCTGGCACTCTATCCACCATGCCACCCCATGGCCCTAACATGTATAAAGTACTTTGCAAACATGCCTATCACAGTGAAGGCTTTCCAACTATATAACATTCACCAGAGGTAACTCCTGAGAATTCAGGGTTAGCTACACATAATGACAAGAAAGCAGAGAAGCATTGTGGTAAAGGACAAGTCTCTCAATAATACAAAAAATAGTCACTTATCTCCGGATGCATGAACAGAATGAAAAACATTTCATAAAGAGTGGTGACAACCCCAAATGAGCTCCTCCTCCAGATTTCCCCATTTCTGCTATCTTTGGCAACATCATTCCCTGTCTGCCAGGCTAAAAAAGTCAGTCATCTCTGACTTCTCTCTTTACTTTTGTTCCCTATTGATTTTTCCTTTATAATATTTCTCGCATCCATATTCTTCTTTCTTTTCCCATGGCCAGCTACTATAGTTTAGCCTTTCATCACTTAATTCATTCATATTCATTCATTCATTCATTTATCTCTACTATTGCAATAACCACCCAACTGATCTCCTGACTTCCAATTTCTTTCCTCTTCAATTCAATGCCAAATTAATTTTCAAAAGCATAGTTCTGATCATATCATTTCTCTGACTAAAAACTTTCAGTGACTTCCCATTATCTATAGACTCTTTAGCATGACATCCAAGGCTCTCCACAATATGATAACAATCTATTTTTCCATTCATATATCCTCATTAATCTCTGATTTTTTAATAAAATTATTTATTATGCTTTAATAATAAATTTTATTTGTAGTTTTGAGTTCTAAGTTTTATTCCTCCTTCAATTCCTCCCCTTCCTCCTCCCTGAGACAGTAAGCAATCAGATATGGGTTATATGTGTAAGATTATGTAAAACATTTCAATATTATACATTTTGTACAAGCAAACTTGAATAAAAGAAAAAAAATGAAAGTGAAAAACAGCATACTTCAGTCTGTGTTCAGACAATATCAGTTCTTTCTTTGGAAGTGGAGAGTATGCTTCATCATTAGTCCTTTGGGATTGTCTTGGATCATTGTATTGCTGAGAATAGTTAAGTCATTCAAAGTTCTTTATCAAACAATATTGCTGTCATGTCTCACAGTGTTCTCCTGATTCTGCTCACTTCACTATACATCAGTTCATATAAGTTTCCAGGACTTTTTGAAATCATCCTGCTTGTCATTTCTTATAGCACAATAATATTGCATCACCATCATATACCACAGCTTATTTATCCATTCCCCAACTGATGGGCATTCATTTGATTTCCAATCCTTAGCCACCATAAAAAGAGCTTTTAGAAATAATTTTGTACTAATAGGTCTTTTTTTTCTTTTTAGGGATGTCTTTGGGATATAAACCTAACAGTGGTATTGCTGAATCAAAGAGTATGTACAGTTCTATAGCCCTTTGGGCATAGTTCCAAATTGTTCTCTAGAATGGTTGGATTTTTTCAAAACTCCACCAACGGTGGATTAGCATCCCAGTTTTTCCACATCTACTTCAACATCCAATATATTCTATTTTTGTTATATTTGCCACTCTAATAGGGGTGAGGTGATACCTCAGAGTTGTTTTAATTTGCATTTCTCTGATCAATAGTTATCTAAAGCATTTTTTCATATGATTATACATAACTTTACTAATCCCTGATGTTTATATCCACCTCAGATAACTGGACTATTTACCATTCCCCATGACTAGATTTGCCAATCTGTCTTTTTCATGGTATTGCTTTTCCTAGAACACTTTCCATGTATGCACTGCCACTACTGCACCCACACACTGGACCTCCAGAGACCATGTCCTTGTAGCTAAATCATTCAGCTTTGGAACTCCCACGTTGAGACCATGCTGCCCAGATTGATGACAGATCATTAGATCTAACAGGTCACAGACTTGACCATGCCCCATCCTGGCTAGCTTCTTACCATGTGTCTACCTGCCACATGTACATAACACTGTTCCTCCCCTCACCAGCTTTCCATCTCTAGGAATAGTAACCAAAGCAAACATTCCTAGAACTTCTAGAAAAGGCATGTAGATTAACTGCCTTATCATTCTGCTCACAGTTTCATAATCACTGTGACTGGCTAGATCAAAGCACCCCTTTTGGCCCACAAATTCCCTATATGTGTTGTCTCTCCCTATTAGAATTCAAGCTTCTTGAGGTTGGCGATAGTCTTGCTTCTGTATTTACGTCCCCAATGCTTAACATGGTGTCTAGCATATATTAAATGCTTAATAAAAGCTTTATCATAATTCCTTTCACTCCGAGTCTATCAAAAGTCCAGAAAAAGTCCAGCTCAAACCTCCTGAATGTGGTCTTCCCTAATCAATTAAAAAAAATTTTTTGTTTGTTTGTTTTGGTGAGGCAATTGGGGTTTAGTGACTTGCCCAGGGTCACACAGCTAATACGTGTCAAATGTCTGATGCTAGATTTGAACTCAGGTCCTCCTGAATCCAGGGCGTACACGGTGCCCCCTATCTGCCCCTTCCCTAATCAATTTAATAACAATCACTCCTGTCTTGGCACATAGTAAGTGATTGTTAAAAGTTCACTGAAAATGTGGGCAACTAGGTAGCACAGTGGATAAAGCACTGGCTCTGGATTCAGGAGGACCTGAGTTCAAATCTGACATCAGATACTTGACATTTACTAGCTGTGTGACTCTGGGCAAATTACTTAACCCTCATTGCCCCTCAAAAAAAATTCACTGAATAGAACAAAACTCAATGTCACTTTGTTTACGTTACGTTACCTTGTAGTACTTAACTACATTCTACCTTGGATTGTAATTATTTTCATAGGGAGGCAGCAAAGATTTATGCTTGTCAGAATATGGTGGAAAAGTTAAGGACTTTGTTGCTAATATGTAATAAAATTCAGGAATATAACCAAAAGTATAGAAGATTATGCCCTTGCTTTCTTTGCTTAAATTTGGTTTTGCTCAACTTTATTTACATACCAATCATAAAGGAAACTGAAATCAAGATGGACTTCTTAGCCCCAGCCTTGACATAACTTCTATGGATTTGGGCAAGAATCCTAAAAATAGAATTTGGAAAATACAGGATCCCCATCGGGGGATTAAATAGGCAATTTAAGGTATTTTCTCACCCTAAATCAGTTATTTGTCTGAGACTATGGACCTCAGATTATCCCTAAAGACAAGTAGCTAAAAGAATAAAATTAATCTTAGCCTTGTGGCATTCTGCTTGTCTTTTATTAGTTTCTCTTAGTTAGGTGTGGTGGCCTATAGCTCTAACCATGAACTAAAGAGCAGTTATCCTGTACTTTTCAGAGAAAAGCTTTCTAGTTACTTATTGAACCTTAGCAGATATGATACAAGAAACTGAAGTAGGATTAGTTTGGAGGCTTTGGAGTATCAAAGGTACAAGCTACCCTGACCACATAATTCTTTTTGTGTGTGCTCTAGGTACATGGGTTCTGACATGTACCTCTTTACATATATTTTCTGGCAAGATGTGTTTGCCCCATCACCCATGTTTAATACTGTGCTAATCTGCTTAAGAGTATAGCCTATGGGTACACAATCAGAGAGTAGGGGCAGAGGGAAGGGTAGAATAGGGGAATATTTTCATCTCAGTTTATTTGCTATGACATTTTAACAAATGTCCTTTGGTTGGAATTAATGTCACCTATCTGGTAAAAGTAAACACATCAGGGTCAGCTAGATGGCGCAGTGGATAAAGCACCGGCCCTGGATTCAGGAGTACCTGAGTTCAAATCCAGCCTCAGACACTTAACACTTACTAGCTGTGTGACCCTGGGCAAGTCACTTAACCCCAATTGCCTCACAGACACACAAAAAAGTAAACACATAAGAAGGGAATCATCAGATATGTTTTTTAGAGTGCCTTGAAGCTATGCTACTGTTACCATTGCTATATTTGCTATATGTAAGACTCAAGTCTTTCCATTGCTATATTTTCATATGCAATACTCATCTTGCCTTGTAATACCCTAAAATCCATTCAAATATGGCCTCTTCTGTAATTGTTTACTATAAACTCATTTTTATTCCTACTCAGACAACCTATTTATTCTTCCTAGTGTACCACTGCATCATAGGTTTTTTTCAAGGTTTTTATTAGCAAGTAAAGAGGTACAGGGCTGAAAGAGTAAGGGACATTAAAACTGATTATGCATTTCCACAAGAAGTCTAATTGGACTTGTGTGCTAAGGTGCCTATAACATACGACTACCCTAATTCTATTGTGACTGTCTCATTGAAGTAGTACTTTTCCAACAGAATTCTGAAAAGAAGACAGAAAGGAAGAGGAAGATGATGATCAAAGGTGGAAAATTTCTCAGTCACCTGCTTTGGCTTATTGGTATTGAGGTAAATTACACATTCCCCAATTCCATCACCCACCTCTCCTGGTAAAGCAGTCTTTGAGAAATAAAGTAGCAAACTTGTAAAAAAAAACATTAGGTTTTTGTTTGTTTCTTTTTCTGGGCAATGAGTGTTAAGTGACTTGCCCAGGGTCACACAGCTAGTAAGTATCAAGTGTCTGAGGCCAGATTTGAACTCAGGTTCTCCTGAATCCAGGGTCGGTGCTTTATCCACTGCACCACCTAGCTGCCCCCAAAAGCATTAGTTTTGTCCACAGGCCTGGCTCTTTAGTTTCAAAGCAAGAACACTATGTATTATGTATTGCAATGAATCAATGCCCTTCTCACCTCACCCCATTTCTACCAGAAAGAAAGGTTTAGAATCCTCACAGGCTATGTCACCTAGAACGAGTTTATAGTCAGTTATTCAATAAACATTTATTAAGTGTCTACTATGTACCAGGTACTGTGCTAAATGCTGGAAATACAAAAAAGTTAAAAGATAGTGCCTGCCCTTTGGGACTTCACAATTCAAGGAGGAGATAACAGGCAAACAACTCCGTATAACCAAGCTATATACAGAATTCTCTCCTTTAGTCACTCCTCCTTGTTTCCTCACCATCCCAGTCTTCTCTAACTTCTGGGAAGTGAGAAATAATTTAGCCTCAAATACTTGAGCCACAATAAAAAAAAAAGGTTAGGTACACGGTCTTAGAAGTAGACAGAAAGAAAGCCTCAAGTCGAGAGTTTAATGATAAAATATCTGGATGGATCATGAAAGAAAAAAGATTCTCTAGCCACAGGGTTGGGGTTGGGCTTTCATGCCTGTAGGAAAAAGAGTCAGCCTCTCCTATGCTGCTATCAAAGCTGCCTATTGCACACTTGTGCCATGGACCAATGAACACAAAGAAATACAACCATCTGGGTCAACTGCCAAGATAAAACGAGTTCAGTAAAACACAATTTATAATAGTAAATAAATATACCTAGAAATGGGCACTAGTTACACCCAACTGTGGTAAAAAAATGGAAGTTTTAGCTGAATCATTTGAGAGTTGAATGCATGCTACTGAAGCGGCTTTTGAAGGACCTCCCTTTTGGTAATGAACTTCCGGCATGCCAGTTTAAAACTGAGGGAGGAACAGAAGTTTGGGCTCTCTGGCTTTTCAACTTAGCCGTGGTGGTGCACGTGTTTTCTATTTGGCTTTGGGTGTACTGGTTCTCGGCCTGGCAGGCAGTTTGGGAGTCAGTGAGTTTTATAAAGGAATATAGACTAAGCTTAGATCTAAGATTATTCATTTGTATTTCTACTTTTCTATTTCCCTAATTGGTATCACCTTTTGTTGTCTAATTAATTCCCAAGCAATAAAAATTAATCCCTCAATAAAGATAACCTCACAGAAGATGGTGGAGGAAAGGCAGTGAGCTCCCAAACTCATAACATGATTGCTCCCCAAAACATCCAAATAATGCCATAGGAAAATGCCCGGAGCAGCAAAACTCATAGAAGAATGTGCTGAAATCATCTTCTAACCAAGAACGGCTTGGAAGGTCAGAAGGAGGGAGCTGCTGTGCTGATACAGGAGTCGGGCCCAACCCCACAGTCACCCTGACACAGATCCAGTCTCAGGAAGTCCTCACCAGAGAAGAAGACCCCCCAGAGCCTCTGAATCAGCTAAAGCACCAGTGTTGTCTGGAACTAAGCTCACAGTCTGGTGAGTGGGCTGAGCCCTGGGCAGGGGGGAGACTACAGGGGTCTATGCTGATGCTAAGGCAGAACTTGGATTTTACACCCCTGCTGAGAACCAGGAGGTAGGCTTGAGTAGCAGTGGCCCAGGTGGGGGAGGGGCACAGGCTCATCAGAGCTAACAACCACAACACACAAAGCTGGTTGATTAGCAAGTTGGTCTGGGGTCATCTAGGACCAGGAAACAGGCTGGGCGAGGAAAGAACCTGATTCTCCTTAAATCATACCACCTGGGACTTCTTAAGGATGGGATACCACAGCCTGGAAACAGTGCCCCACTTTAAGGAGCTAAAAGTCAAGTAAAAGAAAGGCAAGATGAGCCGACAGAGAAAGGTTAGTACCATAGAAAGTTTCTTCAGTAACAAGGAAGACCAAGGGGCACCCTCAGAGGAAGATGTCAACATCAGGGCCCCTATATCTAAAGCTTCCAAGAAAAATACGAATTGGTCTCAGGCCATAGAGGTGCTCAAAAAGGACTCTGAAGATAAAGTTAGAGAGGTAGAGGAAAAAATGGAAAGAGAAATGAGGGTGATGCAGGAAAGACATGAGAAAAAAGTCAAAAGCTTGAAAAGTCAAATTGGCCAAATGGAAAAGGAGGTACAAAAGCTCTCCAAAGAAAATAATTGCCTAAGAATTAGGATTGAAAAAATGGAAGCCAGTGACTTTATGAGAAACCAAGACACAATAAAGCAAATCCAAATGAATAAAAAAATAGAGGGCAATGTGAAAAACCTTCTGGGAAAAACTGCTGATCTGGAAAATAGGCCCAGGAGAGATAATTTGAAAATTATTGGTCTACCTGAAAACCATGATCAAGGAAAGAGCTTAGACACCATCTTCCAAGATATTCTCAGGGAAAATTGCCCTGAAATTCTAGAAGAAGGAGCTAAAATAGAAATTGAGAGAATCCACCGATCACCTACAGAAAGAGATCCCAAAAGGAAAACTCCTAGGAATATTATAGCCAAATTCCAGAGCTCTCAGGTCAAGGAGAAAATATTGCAAGCTGCCAAAAAGAAAGAATTCAAGTACTGTGGAGCCCCAGTCAGGATGGCACAAGATCTAGCAGCTTCTACATTAAAGGACCAGAGGGCATGGAATATGATATTCCAAAGGGCAAAGAAAATGGGATTACAACCAAGAATCACCTACCCAGCAAAACTCAGCATAATCTTTCAGTGGAAAAAATGGGACTTTAATTAAAAAGAAGACGTTCAGATATTTGTGATGGAAAGACCTGAACTGAATGCCAAATTTGACTTTCAAATACAAGACCCTAGAGAACCATAAAAAATTGGAGCTGGGAGACATACCTGGGGTCGTACAGCAGGTGACTGTCTTGTGTCTGAGGCCGCGTTTGGCTGGGATACCCCTGGGTCCAGGGGTGATGCTTTGTCCATTGGCTCAAAGACCTCAATCTCATTAGAATTGGCTCAAGGAGAGAATAATGTACACACTCAAATGGGAGGACTAATTTCTCTAACCCTGCAGGAAAATAGGAGGGGAAGGGAATAAAGAGAGAGGGGGCAAAAGAAGGAAGGGCAGAGTGGGGGAGGGGACAGACAGAAGCAAATCCCTTTTGAAGAGTGATAGGATGAAAGAAGAGGGATAATAGAATAAATATCATGGGGAAGGGAATAGGATGGAACGGAAACAGTTAACAATAGGAATCAACTCTTGGTGCAGGCTAAGAATTGAGAATCAAGGGAATGTCCATCAATTGAGGAATGATGGAAAAAGCTGTGCTATATGATTGCAGTGGAATGGTCTTGTGCTACAGGAAATGACAAACAGGATGATCCCTGAAAAACCTGGAAACACTAATGAACATCAATGTATAGTGAAGTGAGCAGAGCTGGGAGGACATTGTGCATAGTGACAGCAGTATTGTTCAATGAGCAATTGTGAATGACTTAACTACTCTCAGCAATGCAATGATCCAGGACAATCCCAAGGAACTAATGAGGAAGCTTACTATGCACCCCAATAGAAAGAACTGATAAAAAGAACACTTGTGGATTGTACGTATATAACCTGGTTGCAATTTTGTGGAGGGGGGAGGAAAGGGAGGGAGAGAGGGAGAAAAATTTGGAACTCTAAATCTTATCAAAATGAATGTTGGAAAGTACCCTTACATGTAACTGGACAACGAAGTAAATAAAGAAGAAAAGATAACCTCACAAAAAAAAGAGGGTTAGTGAACCCTGTTGCTTGAACTATCAATAAACATATTGAATATTGAATTTTGCTGATTGAAGCCTTATTCCTTTTTGATAAATTGATCACCACTTTAAGTATCTGCTACTGTTATACTAGAGAATTCATGTATAAGATGATGTGGTTTACTTGCTAAAAGAAGATTATGTAATAATGTCTAATATAATCACCTATTTACATTCATTTATCATTTATATGTCATTATACTCTGGGTATGGTTTGGAATTATTGTATATATCACTAGTATGTCCTCAGTTATGCAGCATAGCATGCATTTTTACCATGATACTGTCTTTGGTGAAATTAATATGAGATTTAGGAAGTATGGAAACTTATCATTTCAGAGACTAATTTACTGTGAACTTTAATGCAGGCCCTGGAGAGAATATATGTGCAACAAAAGGAGAGGCAGATAAACATAAATTCATGGTTTGCTTATGATGGCAACTATGTAGAGCACAATTGCTAGACACAGTCCAGTTTCGTCCTCTCTCCCACCTAATATAACCTAATTTAACTGAACTTGTTTTCTTTTTGTCTCAGTCTAATCACCTGTGGCCTAGCACAATTACTGGCTGTCTCAAAAAGATGAGATATGGTATGATAATCTTTCCATAACATTTTTCAGGTGTCATGAACACATACTAAATTTGTCTTTGATCCAGACACATGGTGGTAAGAAGTGCTATAGATTGCATAACTACCTCAACCCTCTATTATACAAAGGAGGGAACATAATGAAATTTATTAATTTGATCATTGACAATGCTATGCTAAGGTTTAGTAAAAATCCAACAATTCAAACAGTTAAAGAAGAGAATCCAACTTTCCAGACCAGAGTCCAGAATCCAGTTTTAGAGTCCAGAGTCCAGAGCCCAGTTTTCCAGGCCAGAATCCAGCTTCTTCCTGATGACATCTTACCACTTTAAGAAGACAAGAGAACTCAGAGACTTTTTTATGAACAGTTTTGTTTCATTAGTTTTTGTTATCTCCTTTTGTTATTATATACCATCTATAACATGTACTCTCTGCAGAGGCCCTCCCTCTGCAAGACCAATGTTAAAGTGTCGCGTTCATGAGGGACTGCCCCTCTGGACAAAACTTTTCTCTCTCCCTTTTTCTATATTGATATTAACATATTATTACTTAGCGTAGGATATTATTTTTGGCTGTTTTATTGAGCAAACTAATTCATTTTTCAAATGAAACAAAGCGGGGAATGGGGTAAAAAATGGAAGTTTTAGCTGAATCATTTGAGAGTTGAGTGCATGCTACTGAAGCGGCTTTTGAAGGACCTCCCTTTTGGTGATGAACTTCTGGCCTGCCAGTTTAAAACTGAGGGAGGAACAGAAGTTCGGGGCTCTCTGGCTTTTCAACTTAGCCGTGGTGGCACACGTGTTTTGTGTTCGGCTTTTGGGTGTGCTGGTTCTCGGCCTGGCTTGCAGTTTGGGATTCGGTGAGTTTTATAAAGGAATATAGACTAAACTTAGATCTAAGATTATTCATTTGTATTTCTACTTTCCTATTTCCCTAATTGGTATCATGTTTTGTTGTCTAATTAATTCCCAAGCAATAAAACTAATCCCTCACTGATTAAAGCTCAGAGGTTTCTTTTTCTTAGTGGTCTGGGAGATATATGAGGGAAAAGTTAAAAGGGGGAGTTTAATGCTCATATATCTAATTTTAAATCTCACACAACCAAAGAGAAGGGGGAAAAGAACAGTTCAATTTTGACCAATATATCAGAGACGTCTTTTCCTCTTGGGACACCTCCCTTGTCTTGCCTTCCTCTCCCCATCATGTTAAGTAGGGAACCAATGTCTCTAATAAAACTGAAACCAGACTGCTACTCTATATGTATGACCCTTCTAGTCCCTGCTATGGACGCATGCTATTATCCCTCTCCAGAAACTTTTTGGCTAGAATGGTGAATCGAAACTCCAGATCCTCTGTGTTTAGGGGTCTAAACTACTACTCCTATGAGGTCCTCAGCAGAGGACTATCAAGACAGTTATTACAAAAGACTGTACCTTTCAGAGGCAGTAGAAGCAGCAAATGTCTAGTCTCTGAGCATATTCTAGTAGGAATCATATGGTAACTTAGCATCAATCAACATTTTAAAGTACCTACTATGTGCCAGACACAGACACTGTACTAAGCCCCAGGGATTCAAAAAGAAGCAAAAAACAGTCTTTTGATCTCAAGAAGCTTACAATCTAATAGATTGCACCAAAATACAATACCAAAATATCCGGAAATTTTACACCCCATCCCTTTCTTTTTTTAAAAACTCTAACTCTGTGTAAGGATGCATCCCTATGGAGGGAAAGTGAATGACTAAAAGGTCTAGTATTCTAAGGGAGGAAGGGCAGGAATTTGACAGGTGAGAGGAAAATGGTTAGTGAAAATAATTTGGTTTGCTTCATTTTTGTCTCTATTGCTATGTCTTAATACCTGCTATTTAAAGAGAAAGTCTTTATTTCATACAATACAAGCTCTAGCTTATTTTTAATGGTTAGATCGCAGTAAGAGGAGTTTTCAGTGAGTAGAGGCTAAGTCAAGTAGAGTATTTGGATATTGGCTCCAAGTTGACTCTTAGGAAGTAATAGGTAAGTAGTGCTGGGAAGACTGCACAAAAATAAAATCAAATAAATAATATTTTATTAATTACCTACTATGCGCCAAGCACTTTGCTAAATGCTAGGGATTTTTTTAAAAGGTAAAAACAGTTCCTTGCCCTCTAGGAACTCACACACTAATGCAAACAACTAACTACAAAGAAGATAGAGATTGGATTATTTGGGGATAATCTCAGAGGGAAAGCACTAATATTAATGGGGATCAAGAAAGTTTTCTTGAAGACAGTGGAATTTTAGCTAAAAATTGCAGGAAACTAAGGAAGCAGAGAGGTAGATGTGAGGAGAGAGAAAATTCTCGGCACAGTAGATAGCCACAAATATATAGAGTCAGTCAGTCAATAAGCATTAAGGGCTTACTATGGGCCAGGTCTACTAGGACCTACAATGTGCTGGACTCAGAAGATGGAATGTTCTATGCATGGAAAGACTTTTTTTTTTTACTAGAGTGGAGTAAAGTGTAAGAAGATTGGCATGAGAGGAAGAGACCAATGAAAATCAGCTTTTAATTATACAGAGAGTTTTATATTTGACCTTGGTGGTAATAGGGAGTCACTAGAATTTATTGAATTGGGGTGAAGGGTGGGATGATCAGATGTATACTTTAGGAAGATCACTTTAATAGTTGAATGAAAATGATCACGAGTAGGGAGAAACTTGAGACAAAAAGACAAACCTGATGGCTATTGTAATAATAGAGGGATGAAGTGATGAGGGCAGGCACAAGGGTGAGGACAGTGTCAAAGAAAGGGGTGTATGTGAAAGATATTATGAAGGTAGAATGGAAAGGATTTGTCAACAGATTGGATATATTGGTGGTGGTGGTGGTGAGAGAAAGTGAATGAGTTGAGGACAATAGACAGGATACAAGCCTGGATGACTAAGAAGATAGCAATGCTGGGGCAGCTAGGTGGCACAGTGGATAAATAACCAGCCCTGGATTCAGGAGGACCTGAGTTCAAATCCAGCCTCATACACTTGACACTTTCTAGCTGTGTTACACTGGGCAAGTCACTTAACCCTCAGAGCCCACAAAAAGAAGAAGAAAGAAGAAGAAGAAGAAGATAGCTTATGCTCTTGACAGTGATAGGGAAGTTAAGAAAAGGGAAGATTATTAGAAGAAAGATGATGAGTTCAGATTTTGACATGTTGAGTTTAGGATGTCTATAGGACATCCAGTCTGAAAGATCCAATAGACAGAGATATGAGTCTGGCAATCAGGAGAGAGGTTAAGGCTGGACAAATAGCTCTGTCAAGTATCTGCATAGGGATGATAATTGAATCCATGGACACTGAAGAGATCACCAGGGATGGCTCCAGCACATTCCTGGAGAAGAATACCCAATCATCAAGTTAGTGAGCTCAGAAATGTTTGGTTTATCTTCCCATTTGATTGTGCATAGATATTTGGATTTAAAGTCAGGAGAAACTAAGTTTGAACCCTGCCTCAGATACTTATTGGGCTTTGTGACTCTGGGCAAGTCACTTAACCTCTGTCTTAGTCACCTCATCTACAAATGGAGATATTAATAGTATATACCTGAGAATTGTTATAGGGATCAAGTAAGATAGCTTAGAAAGTGTTTCGCAAACTTCAGCATACTGCATAAATGCTCACTATTATTGTTATTAAGATAAACTTCTTGAGTCAGTAACTCGGTTAACAAACATTTATCTAACTCAGCTTTTTAGGCCCTCAGAGCCTAACACTAAAAAACACTCTTGCAGTCAATATTTGTTAAAGACCTAAGTGCATATTGGTTACCTTAACTTCCAAGAAAGTTTTATCACTTCCAATTTGGCATCTATCATTGCCTAGGTAGAGGCAAAGCAAGGGTTAATTTGTGAGTTCCCCACTTTCTCAGCATTCTCTTGAAATGTAACACAAAAAGTCAGCAATGAAGTGAGGCAATACTGAGAACCACAGAGGACTGAATGTCACAAATGCCACAGATCCCCTTAATCTTCCTATTCATCCCTACTATTTCTTGAGAGCTGGAATTGTATATTCTATTCTAATATAAGGCTCCATTAAAAATGATTTTTTTTTTGCTTAGACTGCATAGAAGCATGACCAGGGTTGCAGAAGTCACAGATCAGTTGTGCGCCCACCTGGCTGAGGCAGAAAGAAATCATCCAGTCCTATTTTAAAAAAAGGAAGGAAAAGAGTATTCAATCTCCATCCACGGCCAGGGGCTACATAGACTCAGTAAAGAGACCATCACTAATGAGCTCTTCTCCCTCCCCAATTTCTTCAGACTGCTATCTTCTTCAGACTCAACCGAAAGTTCAAAAGGTTGTAAAGTATATATTCAATGTAATTAAAATACCACCTCAGAAGAGTCTCAAGTCCTTTCTCCGAAGTAATCATTCCATGTATTTTGGTTGCAAGATATTTAGAGCCACATTTTTAAAATGTGTATTTCATTTTATTAATAATACTAGAAATATAGCCTGTATAGTTGCTGTAAAAGTCGAACACTTTAACATCAATATTCTCCTGATGATGCTATGAGACTGAGAATCATGAAATACTGGGATCTCAAAAGAAGTAGATTTGAAGATGACCTCAAAAGCAGT
This sequence comes from Dromiciops gliroides, assembly GCF_019393635.1. Classification (NCBI taxonomy): domain Eukaryota; kingdom Metazoa; phylum Chordata; class Mammalia; order Microbiotheria; family Microbiotheriidae; genus Dromiciops; species Dromiciops gliroides. The sequence continues at coordinate 86,308,105 of NC_057862.1, forward strand.
GGAAAGACCATGATAACTAGTGCAAGCAGACAGCAATGTTATTGATGAGGATTTGCACATGAAGATTGTATAAGATATCTCTAAGGGCATGTGCGATCATAGACATATACCATTGAGGTAGACAATCTGTCTTGGAAGTCTTTGTATTTCTTCTACTAGCTAACACAGTGCTTTGCACATAACATAAATGATTATTAGAATAAAATAATTTTTGTTGCATTAAAGCATTTCCTCTCCATCTCATTTGATTCTATGAACCTGCCTAGTAGGTTAAGTACAACAGATATTATTATCCCTATTTTACAAAAGAGGAAGCTGAGGCTCACAAAATTCAAATAACTTGACCACTGTCACACAACTAGCAAATGCCAAGCATAATCAATCAATAAATCAATAAACAATTTAAATTGAAGTTTTACCTTTCTGTAAGACTGGGGCTCTTTTCAGCATATCCCCTTTAAGTACTTTTTAGAGCAGAAAGGAAACATAGATCCTACAGATTAATCTCATTTTACAAAGAGACTGAGATCTAGGAAGGTTGAACAGTTTTCCAAGGGTCAGACAACTAGTTAGTGGAAAATCTAGAACTAGAACAGAGGAAGATATCTAGACACCTAATCTAGCCCTCTTTCAATTACACCATAGATTTCCAATAATTCAAGAGGGGTTTATTTCTCTTAAGACAAAATAGGAGAAATAATTATACAAAGTACTATAGCACAATGATACACACTTGTGCACACTAACCTTTAAACATTTTTCTACAAAGGCACACATTCCCCTGCCAATTTTTCTAAATTGCTGACTTACACATCTTCAAAATCCTCAATCTGAAAGTACTCATTGTAATTTATATTGAATAAAATGTATAATTTGTTCCATTTTATTGACTTTGTATCTGAACTGGGGAAAATAAACATTGGTCAAACATGGTTTTAATATGTAATCTCTAAGTTGAGAAAATAATGGAATGAAAAATACTCACTTTCAGAAAGCAATGAAAGGTAATGAAAATACCAGAAGCTGGCAATTGTCCTGTTGCCATGGTGAGATTAGTCCTCAGGCAATGATGGGGGAAATACCCACCTGTTAGCTACACAGCTTTAGACCTACATGACTATAGCCCCACTGCCTGGCTGACTAGTTGAGTAACTAACACTGATACCCACCAAAGTGTTTGATAGACTCTGAGGCAGCTCTGATGCGTAATAGGAAACTGAACATAGTGCTGGCTGTCCTTAAAAGATAAGGAAGGAGAATGACTCACCAGTCTGGAGGATGGCCCCCAACCTTGCACATCATCTCAAGTAGGATAATTACTTCATTAATAGCAATATGGCAGTATGATTTTGTACTATACTATGTAGTATCAAAAGGCACAAAACCACATTGCTTAGGTAAATAGATAAGACAGACACAGAGAGAGAGAGAATGTAAGCTTCTTAAGAACAGAAACTGCCTTTCCTTTTTGCTTACATTTGCATTTTCTAGCCTTAATAAATTGCCTGGTACAAAGTAAGAACTTCACAAAATGCTTTTTGACTTAAATTGAATCTTGACATACTTACTATAAAATGAAACTAGAAGACAAAAGGAAGCTGTAGATGAGTGTAAGGATGGCCTTCCTTGAACAAGCAAAAAAAGAAACTGGCAATTTCTGATTCATTGTGTGTCCAAAGACAAAAAAAAGAGCATCATTTCACGAGACATTTGGCGTTCTTGTGTTACATAGTTTATGATTAGCAATTGTAAAAAGACTGCCATAGAAATGTTTGCAGCTCATGTAGCAACATTCATTGCAGAATATGGAAAGGTAAAGTAATTCTAGAGTTAGACTCTTACATTTTAATCAACATATACTTTAATAATATTTGGTAAATTCAGTACAAAGGTAGGTCAAATGTAGGGTAGCAGCAAAAAGAAGTTGGAAAATATGGTTCAAGAAGAATAAAAAATGAGAGAGGCCAAAGAATTATAAACCATTGCCTAGACATCATAAATATCTTCTTCAAGACAAGAATGGGAAGAAATTAATACTGAATAACACCACAGAAATGAAATTGATTATATTTTAACAGAAAACAATTAGTTTTTGATGGAGGAAGAAACCCTGAATCAACTGTTTGTATACCAGTAGATCAAAGATCAGTTAATATAAAGCTGGAAGAAGGAAGAAAAATAAGAAAAAATATATGGCATACAATTAAAACAACTCCAACCTGACTTAAGTTGTTGATGCTAAAAAAATGGGAAATGGGTAAAGGAAAGATGATACTTATAATGATTTCATAGAGAAATTTAAACAATGCAAATCATTTCCTGTAATAAGGAGACATCTTTCCACCCACAAAAACTTAAAAGTCCCTTAGTTGGCATATTTACTTGGTGATCAAACTAGAGAGACGTGGCAGCCAAAAGCAACACTAGTTTGGAATACAAAGTTGTTTGCAAAATCTTACAGGGAAGGATGGTCAAAGGTGATGAGCAGCAGCATCTTCAATATTAAAAGATGAAAAGCAATGTAGAAAAAACTAGTCATGAAGCAAGATTGGTGAGAGATCTGTCTAAGCGAAATCATCCCAGCAGAGACTATCATTTAGTGTCTATTATAATAGTTTAAATAAAAAAGTGACAAGAGCCTACATGAGGTTGGTAGCAGTGGAGACCAGATCTAAGAGACTCCATAGAGGTAAAACTGATAGTACTTTGCAATTGATTAAATGGAGGGGATCATAAAAAAGGAGAGAGAAGTGTGAAAGATGACCCTAAGCTTATAAGCTTAGATAATAAGCAGGATGGTAGTGCCCTCAGTGGTAATAGGAGAGCTGAAAGGAATGTCCAGGCTCTGATCTCAATCTCATATTCTCTCTCTCTCTCTCTCTCTCTCTCTCCCTCATTAGCCCCATGGCTTCATTTAATTATTGTTGTTGTTCTTCAGTCATTCACTCATGTCCTACTCTTATGTGACAAAGTCTATCGGGTTTTCTTGGAAAAGAAACTGGAGTGGTTTACCATTTCCTTCTCCAAAGCATCTCCATTTTACAGGTGATGGAACTAAGACAAATAGGAGTTAAGTGACTTGCTCAGGGTCACACAGCTTAGTGTCTAAAACTAGATTTGAATTCAGATCTTCCTTACTCCAGACCTGGTGCTCTATCCACCCCATTAATTATTACTTCTATGCAAAGGACATCTAAAGATCTAAAGCCATCAAGGCATCATGAATAGAGAAGCAGTGTAGGAGTCAAAAAGACCTGAAGTTAAGTCCTGCCTCTGACATATGCTAATGTAGGGGAAATATTAGGGTTAGATATATAGATTTAGGTCTCAACTTAAGAGTAGTGACACCTGAATTCATGGGAGCAGATGATCTTGAAGAGGGAAGAAGGCTGAGGACAAAGCCCTGGGGGAGTATCCATTCCTGAAGGACTATGGAAGGATGATCAAGTAGAAAATATCCAGATAACTGGGTATCCAGACAACTGAAGTAACAAGGGATGTTAGTTTGAATTACCCAGTAAATGGCCTCACTTTTTCACTTATATCTCTAGAAATAGTCTTAGAGATGGAAAAGACCTTGGAACATCTCCGAGTCTGTCCCCTTTCTGAAATTTTCAAAGCCTCCCAATGAGATGGGGGAGCTAATCTATACCATCTAATAACCTCCAGAAAAAAGACTGATTCCATAACTTCCCTTTGGGGCTCTTGGTCAAAAATGTCTTACTTAAAGCAAAACTGAATCTCTTCCACTGATATCTCAGCACCCTCTTCAGCAGTTGTGTAGAAATACTGATTACTACTCCTCAGTAAGTGTATTCCTTTGTATATTTAAAGATTGCAATTGGGTCGCCTCTCAGTCTTTTCTTTTTCAGGATAAATAATCCCAATTCCTTTGACCAGTTAGGGAATGTTTTTTATTTCTATCCCTCCAGTTTACTACTGTTTTCAATTTGGAAAGGATGCAAAGGTACTAACACAATCTCTTATTCATAACCCTGAAGAGATAACTCTATTATTTAGGGTCTTGTATTTCCCACTAAAGGGAAAATAGCAATTACCAACCCAGCTGAGCACTTTTAGCCCCAGTTAGTTGGGAGATATCTTCTTCTCACAACATCCATCAGTTTGCCTAGCTCAGCTGCTCAACCACTGGAGAGATAGTAATTCTTGGCAAAATGCTACTGATGGTCTTTGAGCCATTAAATGCATTTTATAATTACAACAGCTCTCTCTAAATTCGTTGTTTATTCTGTTAATGACTTTTTTGTAGGACACTGTTAACAAACAAGGTAGTTCCCAGAATCTGTTAGTAATTAGGTAATTGTTCCCAGCTATCTAATGAAAAAGAAACACCATTAATAATGTCCTAGCTTATACCTTAGTACTATACTCCAGTTACTTAGATATTAACTCTAGTATTTTGCTTAAAGCCACAATCGAATAGACCTCCAGGAAGAGGGAAACTACATACAGGATATATAAATCCTGTGGCCACCTTACCCTGTTGTCCCCAAAAAGACACAGAGATGCATCCCCAAATCAAGGAAGACTCCTAGACATCTAAAATAATGCAACCGTGCCCTTTCCAACTACAGCCGAAATTTACTTGGCTCAAAGTCTCCACAAGCAAGTCATTAACCAGCAATAACTTCCACCTTTCCTCCTCCTTAAATCCGCCTACTTCCCACCATGCTTGTATGTCAATAATGGAGGTACAACATATCTGAGCTGTCAATAGCTCAACATGATCAATATTATTATTAGGCTAATGATAACCCTATTTGTTAATCTCAGATTTGATCAATCTGACCATGGTGCTGATCATGATACATTCTTATTTGGAATTGTGACTTTCTAGTCACTTTCATTGGGAGTATTAATGGTGGCTCAATCAGACTTTTCTACTTCGTTTTCTTCATTCTTTCAATAAAACATTATTAATAGGACTTAGAGCTGGAAAAAACCATGAATAATACCTGATTCATCAGTTCCTTACCTGTGAACTTAAAAAATTCAATATATTTGTTTTCCTTTTAAATTATATGTATTTTGTATCATGCATTTTAAAACTTACTTTTGAGAAGAGATACCCTTTTCACCAGGAAGAAGCTGATGATCCAAAAAAAAAATTAAGAACTCCTGATGTAGACCAACTCTCATTTTACAGATTAAAAAAATTCTGAGGCTTAAGAGCTAAGTGACTTATCCATGGTCACACAGTAAGTAAACAGTAAATCTAGGATCTGACTACCTCTCTTCTGGGCCTAGATCTATGTTCTTTCCATTATACCAGGCTGCTGCTCTAATACTATGAACTTCATGCTTGCAAGTGAAGAATTGCTCTCAACACATAGCAATGTCAGTGTTTTCCCCAGGACTCTTGCCTAGGAACATATAAGACAACAGAAGTGAGGGAGTCACCCCCAAAGGTGCCTTCATGTCATGAGTCTCTAGGATTACAGAAACTTAGCTCCCTTAATATCTGGTTCTGATTCCTAATTCCCCTTCATTCATTAGCTACCTGAGTTCAAATTAAGGAAGAAAAAGAGATAAATCAAGAATAGCCACCCATAGACATAAGCTTTGATATATGCAAAACACCCTTCCTTAGATGGTGATTATAAGCTCAATTCCTTAATGGTTATCCCTACATTAGAATGATTCCCTAAGAAAAGGCATTATGTCTCTGAAAGGTCCCTGTTAAAATGCTACTGTTGCCTTGGAGAGGTAGAATGGTGTGATGGAAAAAGCAGTGGACTATAAATCAGGGGCTCCCACATTTGGTCTTCACTCAGCCCCTAACTAGATGAGTCACTTTGGACAATCTCTTCCCCACTCTCTGGACTTCCATTTTATTTTTGTCCATTAAATGAAGAGTTAGGTTAGATCACCTCTAAGTTCTTCTGGTTCTACAAATTCTGTGACTCTGTTGACCAGGTTATAAAAAGATTGTGCCCTCTTGCTTACCACTTCTCTCCATGGCATTCCTGCTCTAGTGTAGGCAGTCACTGACCTCTGTCTTATCATTACAATTGACCATTTTCATCTCAGCTACAAGCTTTGTTTTACCATATGTAGAAATGAACAATAGCCCCAACTTCAGGACCAGTGAATTCTTAACTTGTATTTATTCAGTTACTGAATTATCAGGTTTGATTTTATGACAACAAATACAGAAGACCCACAAATACCATGTTCAGGAGTTTTCAAAGGAGCAATTGATCATCAAATTCCAATAGCATCTTCAGTACTTTAGATGATATTGAGATTAATACGCAGCTTCCTGCAGCAAAACTCTGTTCTGTTTCTGACCTTGAATGGAAGCCCAATCAATACTTGAGCCAATCAAGCTTTCCGAGGGGAATGTGCTGTGCACATTACTTTGCTAAAAAGCTGTCACCTTGGGAAAAGCCTAGCATGGTCTAGAAATCAGACTGAATGGCCATTTAAGATAGGCTTTTCAAATATGGTCTCGGTCACTGGTTCCCAACCTTTTGACATATGAGGACTTCTTTTTAACATCAAAAAAATGTCATGACCTAGCCCATGTGATAGTGATTGTTCTTTTAGGATCTGTCAATTGAGAAAATAATGAGGAAAGCAAGCCTTCAGTAATTCATTTAAATAATTTGTAAGGTTTTTTCCTCATTACAGCATCTACATACACATGAAAATAGCAGTCTGCAAGACATAGTATGTATTCCATGTCCAGGTAGTTTGTTTATTTATGGATTCAAATGAGGCTTCTTGGATCCTTTACACAAAATCTCTTCTCTACCCACCCACCCACCCAGTTCATGGGTTGGGAACTATTGATCTATATTTTTCTCAGATATTTTATAATGAGTTGACATTTACATAGTGCTTTAGAGTTATTTTACATACACTAGTTCATTTAATTCTCATAAAAACCCAGTGAGATAATTAGTGAAAATATTATTTATTCCCATTTTACAGATAAGAAACCCCTGGACAGGGATGAAGTGACTTGCCCTAGGTCACGCTTTATAAGTAGAAGAGCCAGGACTAGAACCCAAGTCTTGTTAATAGTGTAGAACCAGATTCTTCAATCCTGCAGTCAAAAGACCAAATAATAATCAAGAAATGAGCTTTGATTAAATGACTACTGCATTCCAGGCACAGTGCTTGGAATATAAAGATGAAAGCAAGTCAATCTTTCTCTTCAAAGAGCTTCCATTCTGCTGGGAAAAATGGAAGTTTCATTAATGACTTCGACACTAGCATCTGGAACACACAGAATTAGTGAGCATACTATGGATATTTGTCACAAGCATAATTTTGTCCCTTATAAGACCAGGATTTGGCTACCTTAGGACCATCAGTTACATCTTGAGTTTAGGGTGGCTACCTGTTTCCAAATTACAAGTGGAGTTCACCTTAAAGTAAACCAGTGGGGGGGCAGCTAGGTGGTGCAGTGGGTAAAGCACTGGCCCTGGATTCAAAAGGACCTGAGTTCAAATTCGGCTTCAGACACTTGACACTTACTAGCTGTGTGACCCTGGGCAAGTCACTTAACCTTCATTGTTTCTCAAAAAAAAAAAGTAAACAAATGGAATGAAATCTGATATTGATGTAAAGCTTAAAGGGACTTTAAACATTACCCAGTTCAACCCTTTTGTCTGACAGATGAAGAAACTAAACGATCTGTTGAGGATCTCTCTCTAAGTTAGCGTCAGAACCAGAACTAGAGGCTGCCTGAGGGGGTGCAAATTTGCTTTTCCAAAGAATATTTTTTTACTTCAGGAAAATGTCCAAGATAAATTCCTTCCCCCTGGTAGATTTACAGCACAATGCAATATACAAAAACTAAATTTATGTGGAATTTTTCAAGAACATAATTCTTTTATAAACGAGCATACCCACAAAGGAGGAAGACCTGTTTATTCAGCTATTTTATACTGTAGTCAAATGCTTGACCCTGGGAAACAATACTTCATTTGAGGTTGTATCTTACTTATTAAGTGGAACAGTGGTTAGTGTGCTGGATCTGGAGTCTGGGAGACCCGAGTTCAAATCCAGTCTCAAACCCTTTCTAGCTGTGTGAGTCAAAGCAAGTCAGTTAGCCTTTGTGTGCCTCTATTTCCTGATCTATAAAATGGGGGATAATAATAGTGCCTACTTAACAGGGTTGTTGTGAGGATCAAGTGATTTATATTTAAAGCACTGTGTAAACCTTAAAGTGCTAAATAAGTCCCAGCTATTATTTTTATTATTATTGTTAATGATTTCACCAGTATGAGTTTTCTCTTTGATGTGCATATCCTAACCCATCTACTCCCTTGTCAATGGCTTTGTGGGTTGCTATGGCCAAAAATCTTTGCAACTGACCTGGTGGCCAAACCTACTAGTGATGAGCTTCCTAATTGTATCGATGCTGATCTTTGAATAACTAGACAGATTTTGGCACCAGATCTATGCTCAAAGCCTTTCCGTCTCTAAAGATCACTTCCACAGCACCATGAGATGTCAGAGTTGGACTTTAGTGAAGTTTGGGTTTGTACAGTATTAAACTCCACAATGAGAAATGTCATATTCTATTGGTTCTTCATATAACCAAATCTGGAAAACTACACACTGATTTTGTCAGTTACTTTTAACAATTTACAGAGGAAGTTGGTGTTTTTTTAATCTGACTCTCCAAATGGCCAATTCCAAGTAAAACCTGTGGCCATAGCCTTAAAAAGATAAATATCTCAGAAATCTTTTTTGTGAATACTTTAATTTTTGAATCATTAAAGAAAACCAGTTCAGGACTTCACATTCCTCCCAGGTCATGCACCTTTAATTTGAGGTACATTCTTACTCTTCCCACAGACACACCACAGAGACCTCCTTCTTAAGGATGCCAAGACTTGTTGAGGTTAGGGAAGGGACAAGCTGAATTTTATTTTAGATTTCTTTCATCCTCTCTCTCTCCTTTCCACAAAATAAAAATTGATCTCTAAGGAACACAGGTATTGACTTAACTTTCTCTGAATTACTCTGATCTCTAGTGACTCTTTGTCACTCGTCATTTTAAGGGAAGCAAGTATGATATCTATTATCCTGTTATCTCCTTTTAGAAAAGTCCATTCTTTCAGTAACTTACTGTACTGGTTTATCCTCACTCACAAACTGAGCAGCCATACCTGTGAGTTCAGGAGGAATGAGTCTTTCTCTGGTAGGAAAAACACCACTGGGGATAATGAGTTTTAGAAACTCTTTCCTTTTGGAAGATAAAAAATGAACAAAATTCATGTTCATCATCATTATCATCAACAATAAATATTTATTGAGTGCCAATATTGGCTGGGTATTATACAGAATGCTGGGAATAAAAAAAGAGTAAGACCCCTCCCCCCCCCATTCTCAAGGGACTCACATACTAGTTGGGAGAACAGGATATTGAAGTAAAAAAGGACAAATCATAAAATGCCAGTATGTGATAATAGCCAAATTAGTGATGCAGACAGTGAGAACCAGTGAAACTCAAAAGAGGGAGGGATCCCTGAGTACTGTATTTGCCAGAAAAGGACTCTCAGAGTCAGTAGATAAGCATTTATTAAGTGCCTACTACGTACCAGACACAGTGCTAAGCCCTGAAGATACAAAGAAAGGCAAAAGATAGTCCCTGCCCTCAAGGAGCTCAAATTTAATGGGTGAGACAACATGGAAACAACCAATGTACAAACAAGTGTAAATAGGAAATCATCATCAGGGGAAGGCACTAGAGTAGAAGGGGGAGGGTCAGCAAAGACTTCCTATAATAGGTAGGATTTTATCTGGGGCTCGAAAGAAGTCAAGGAAGCCAGTTGGCAGAGACAAGAAGGAAGAGAATTCCAGGCACAGAGTTCATTTAGTGACAAAGTAGTATAATGTATAAGCACTAAAGTGAGAACAAGAAACTCTGCATTCCCTGCTACCCCCAGCCCCATTGACTTCTTGTATAATATGCAGTCAGTTATAATAGTCTTTGAATCTTAGTTTATCCATCCAAGTGAGTGAGATAATACTAGTACTACCAACCTCACTGGGTTGTTTTGAAGAGAAAGAAAAATTGTGTATGTGAAAATGTCTCATTACCAGAAAAGGATAGAGATTGTCATTTTATTAGGATAGGGAACCCGGGATAAGGCAGCAACTTTAACAAGGCAGGGCAACACTAAGCAACTTCAGAGTTTTGCGGAATTACCCAGGGAGCTGAGAGGTTGTGACTTGCTCAGGGCCACACGGCCAGTGTGGGATTGAGGGAGAACTCAATGCCAGGTCTTTTCAAGCAATGCATTATTGTAAGCTGCTATTGTCCACATCCAAAGCCATTTGGGGACAGCATGAGGATAAATTTGCCTGGATCATTGAGTCTATTTGGGGAAAGAGTAAGAGAGAGACAGATAAGATGTAGAGATTTCTGAACAGCTTTCATAGCACAAGCAGACCCTAGATGTAGGGAGACCCATGGTGCAATGGAAAAGTGGAGGTCAGGGGCCAGGGTTCAAATCCCATTTCTACCACTTACCAACTGTGTGACCTCAGGCAAGAAGACACTTAATTTCCCTGGGCTTCACTTTCCACATCATTATAATGAGAGGATTGGACCAGATGACTTCCAAGGTATGTTCTAGCTCTAAATCAGTGGCCCCATGATGGTATGACAAAGACAGACAATTGACTAAGAATGAAAGAAGGTGGCCTGCCCCCAATTCCTACCCCTACCCCCACCCTTCAGTCTACCTGGAGATAAAGGTGTCAATTTGCAGCAGAGGATGCCTGGGGAGGACCTCATCTGTATGTGACTCATCCAAGCTGCTTTCGCTATTAAACTTTGAAAGCTTGGCAGACACATGCCTAATTGATAGGCAGCACTGCTGCAACAAGTGGAGCAAACACAGCTGCTCAGCACAGTTCTTCCTACTGGAGAAAAGGAATTATTTCTAAATACAAGATGAATCAAGTGGCACCTCATATTGAGAAACGCTGGAACACAGAAGATGGGCAGGTACTTTGCATACCCTTGCCAAGCTCTCCCCATTTAACCTAATGCTTCTCCAACTTTATTTTAATTATGCTAGGTGTTGTTTTTAGTAAATATTTGCTGCTGATTCTGTGATTGTCACAGGACTTTCTTTTTCCAATGACGTTCAAATGTCAATGTTGCATTTTAATAAAGTAATAGCAAAATACATATCTGTATGGGGAAAGTGAGCTTTGGGAAGAAGGGAGAAAGATTATTATATAGAAGGAAAATGGTTCATACCTGAAGAGTGTTTTACAGTTTGCAAATCTCTTTACATAACAATATCTCATCTGATTCTCAAAGCAACTCTGTAAGGTAGATGGGGCACATATTAATCAACACATTTTGCAAATGAGAAAACTGAGGTTGAGAAAAGCAATTTGCCCAAAGTCATATAGCCATTAAGTGGCCAAGCTGGGACCAGAATTTAAGCCTACTGATTTCAAATGCAACAATCTTTCTGTTATGCTACATGCACAGCCAAGAAAATGGAAAATATTTCTAACCCATTTGGTCCTAAACAATCATTTGACATGGGAAAGAATCATGAAGGATGCAGGCCACTGAACCTGTCAGGAGAGCTGAAGACCATCCCTTTACCTTAAAGTATCCAGTAGAGAGCTAGACATACAGCAACTCTAGAGAGATGGGCTTGGTAGATCCCTTGTGAATTTAACCTACAACAGTCATGCCTTCTAAATAAACCAGTCTCCTTTCTTATTTTCCCTTTGAAATGTCCCAGAAATACCCCACCTTCATTTTCCTTTTCTCCAGCATTTCCTGATCCCTACTCTTATCCTTGGACAACTCCATGACAGCAATAGCCAAGAGATTCACTGTCCAGGTAGACTGACAAGGACCCAAATGTCTAGCATCAGAACCTTCTGTCTGAGACATTACCTTTTCCTGTACCTCCAATCCCTCAACAGCCATAAATGAGTTTCAGCGTAGTATATTTTCCAAGGTACTGAGCAAAAAAAGTACATTGAAACTCACTTGATTCAGAACGATGGGCAGAAAAATGGGTCAGAAAAAAATTCTGACAGTGGAACGTCCAAATGATATTTTTCAAGCAATGCAGTTTAGGTCCTTTCCAGCCTGTTCTATACTATAAATGAGGCACAAATAAATAAAATGAGGTAATTTAATAAAAAGATGATAATTCACAATAGGCCTGCATTATGAGATAAAGGAGCCACAAAAACCCTTTTGCATAAAAGAATCAATTACAGGACCCAGAAGTTGAATATATCTTTTGAGGGAAAAATTTTTTCATTTTGGTTTGGTTTGGAAGATGTAGTGAGTACCTGGAACCTGCTTCTTAAGGAGTAAAATCCAGAACATTCTGAGGAAGAAATTATTTCAGACTTTTTTAATCCACACACAGCATATATGCTCTATATAGATTCTCATAGCTTCCAAGTTAGTAGTGTTCAGATGAGTGACATGTGACTGCTCAGGAGATAATGAATGTTAGTTCACACATCACCTGCTGGAGTCTTACAGAAGCAGAAGAGAAATCTATAAGGCCCTAAGTCAGGTATTCTTAACTTGTGGTCCAAGAACTTGGTTTTTGAAAATATTTTGATAACTATATTTCAATATAATTTATTTCCTTTGTAATTGTCAATAATTTTATATCAAAATGTATATTTCAAATTTATGTGCTTAGAATCATTTTATTTTATGTATTTAAAAACCTCATAGATTTCACTAGACTGCCCAGTGGGTCCATTCAATCATCATTTGTTATTATACTATATTAAGGAAATACTTATTTTATTCCATAAATTAAAAACAAAATAAATAAAAAAATTTTTTAAAGTACTTGCTTGGGGATGGCTAGGTGGCACAGTGGATAAAGCACTGGCCCTGAATTCAGGAGTACCTGAGTTCAAATCCGGCCTCAGACACTTGACACTTACTGCTGTGTGACCCTGGGCAAGTCACTTAACCCCCATTGCCCCGGGGTAAAAAAAAAAGTACTTGCTCTAAGCTAAGGCACCAAAAGAGGCATTTTAGGAACCAACAATAAGAATGATCAGAGTCAGGCCCAGGGAACAATGAGGTACTGGGGAGTGTTCCCCCCCGGCTCCCAACACCCAGTTCACCTGAGAGAGGGAAGGAAACAGCAGTGTTGGCTGTAGAGCTCTATACCTCTTTCTCACTACAAGCCCAATCCTTTCACTGATATAGTAACTTGTCACTTTAACACCCACTCCTACCACCCACTTCAAATGGGCCATGCACAGAACCTCACCTTCTGAGCCTGGTGAGGAGAAGTTACAATTCTCTTTGGGATACCACTGCCCATCTTATAACCCATGAAAGAAAAGCTACAGAAGCACAAATCTGTCAAGACACAAGCTACAGAGTATGGAAAGAATAAACCAACCAACCAAACAGTCTTTATTAAGTGCCTACTGCTTTCCAGGAGGGCAGCTAGGAGGCACAGTGTTTGGAGGACTGACCCTGAAGTTGCGAAGACCTGAGTTCGAATCTCACCTCAGACACTAGCTGTGTGACCCTGGGCAAGGCACTCAACCCCAATTGCCTTAAACATATATAGCTATATCCAGTCATCCTCACATATACATTGCCACTGGACCCAGATGGCTCTGAAGGACAGAGTGAGTTTGGTGACCTTGCACAGTCCTCCCTCACTTAAATCCAATTCACTGCAAGTCATGACATCACCCTAACGTCATGGTCCTCTCCATGAATACTAACAACAACCACTTACTACACATTGTACTTATGTGGGAGACAAATATATAAAAGTGAGACAGCCCCCGTCTTCAAAAAGCTCACATTCTACCAAGAGGATTCAGATCAGGAAAAATAAATATGCGGTGATTTCTTGGGGAAACATGGAGGCTAATAATGGCAGGGGGTGCTCAGGAAAGGCCTCTGAAAGGAGGTGTTCTTCAAGCCAGTCCTTGAAGGGAGCTAGGGGTTCCTAAAGGTAGACAGGAAGAGGAACCATATTCCAGATATGGTGCACAGTCTTTGCAAATACATGGAAGTAGGATATAGACAGTCACATTCCAGGAACCGTGAGGGCACTTGGGCTGGGTAATAGAACATGTGAATGATCGTCATGTGTAATCAGCCTGGAAAGAGAAGCTGGAGACAAATTGTGAAAGACTTGAAATGTCCATCAGAAATCTGTATTCTAAGAAGGCCCACAAAGAAAGACAATGCACAATAGTCACATTTTATCTGTCTTTCTGGAGACAAATATAAGATTCCCTTATTTGCCTAAAAGTAAATGCTTCCTTTCCTGGGAGTCTTTGGCTAGTTTCATTTAGGTGTAAGATTTTATAACCAAGTAATGAATCCCAAGAAATCCCAGCATCTTTAATTATCCCACTTAGGAAAGATAATCCCCAGAGCACAGTTTGGGTGACTTGTAAATAGAAAGAAATATGGCCATAGGCAGTGTGGCAGAAAGGAAATAGCGAAGGGTCTGGGGGTCAGGAAGACAAATTCAAGCCTTGCCTCTGACACACACTAACTGTACAAATGACCAGGGTAAGATCCTTAACTCCTTGGGTGCCCTGGGCAACTCTTGGAGAATGAGCTATAGATGAAATGCCAGTCTGCTTGGTAGAGAGAATTTCCACACCAGGAAGTATCATCACCAAGAAAACCCTAAATGAGGTCACAAAGAATTGGACACAACCGAAACAACTGAATGATAATTAGATAGCATAGAAAAAACAGTGGATTTGGAGTCAAGGGGCCTGGAATCACACGCCAAACAAGGACCTAACTGTCCAAAGTTGTGTAAGTCACTTAACAATAATAATAATAATAATAATAACAAAGTTCACCCTTATATAACAGGCATAATAAGGGGACATCCTTACCTGACTGGCTCTGACCAAAACAGATCTTATGTAGCATGCCTGGAGCTGAGCCCCTTCCAGTAAAGGCAGGATGGTGTTATGCAAAGAGCATCAGCTCTTGAATCTATGAACCTGGATTCAAAATCTGAACTGGAGCTCACTACCCATGAAGGAATTAAACTAGATAGCCTGTGAGATTACAGCCACTTTAAGTCTGTGATCTTATAATACCCCAGGGGTAGCCAGGTGGTGTAGTGGAAGTCAGGAAGACTTAATTTCATGAGTTTAAATCTGGCCTTAGACCTTTACTGGCTGTATGACCCTGAGTAAGTCATTGTACCCTGTCTGCCTCAGTTTCCTCATCTGTAAAATGAGTTAGAGAAGGAAATGGCAAACCACTCTAGTATTTTTGCCAAGAAAATCCCAAATGGAGTCATGAAGAATCAGACACAACTGAACAACAAAATAATTCTCTAGTACTGGAGTCCTTTGAATAACACTTGACCTGTACTTTTGTGGTGGGCCCCTTGACAAGGTACAAAAGCAACTATAGGTTTCTGCTTGTGTTCTAAGAGTTACCTTCCCTGACTCCTTTTGTAGAGTTCAGGAGGAGAGGAAAAAATTACATTTAAGAAGCCAGGTGACAGAGCTAGTAAGTATCGAAAGCAAGACTTGAACTCTTGTCTCCCTAATTCCAAGTTGACATTCTATCCACTATATCAGAGGTATCAACTTTGGCCTAAAAAACTTCTCCAGTGTGGCCCAAACCAGATTTAAATGAAATTGGGAAATGTTTAACAAAATATATGAAAATACAACAGAGATAATGTTAATTTGTGGTTTTCTAAGTCAATATACATTTGGGAGGATCGGTTTCTATTTCGGTTTGACCCCATAACATTAAGTCACCTAGATGTATTAAGAAAATATAAGTGATCATTATTAATATTACTCATGGCTACTGAAATTCTGAGGCAACATGGAAAAAAAAACTCGGAGGCGACACAAGAAGCTCTATAAATCCACTGATAGAACAGCACAACCAAAATGGCACATGCCACCAGGTCTGTTTGGATCTGAGTATCATAGATCTAGAACCTAAGGAACCTTAGAAAGCTAGCTAGTGCAATCCCCTCATTTTACAGATGAGGAAACAGAGCCTAGAGAGTTGAATTGATTTGCCTAAAGCCCCATAGGTGAAGTGACAGAACCCAGGTTCTTGGATTCTAAATTCAATATTCATTATATTCCCTAGACCCAAAGAGGGGAACTAATTTCTCATAATTTATTATAAGGACAATGGGTGATGGAGGCAGGATATTAAACCAGGTCCTCTGATTTCAAATCTTCTTTTCTCTGTATCCTCATTGTCTCTAGGACCTACTGGACCAGGCCAGTGGGTCTAAGTGCCCCTTCCCCAAGGACAAACTGAATAAATAGCACAGCTATTTGAACTAGAGAAATGAGTGGTTTCCTCATTTGGCTTTGCAATCTAGACACGGTGTCTCCAATTGTCTTAAGGTGGTTTTTTAAAATAGAATTCTCAGAACACAATGGATTTTGATTCACTTTCATCTTAGAGATAAATATATGTGTTTCATTGGTGAAATGGTGGTACAATGAAAAAGTCCTGGATTTTTAGTCAGAAAAATCACATTCTAATTCTTGTCCTACCCATTATTACCCTGTGACTTTGAACAAATGCCCATGCCTCTTTGAGCTTTGGTTTCCTCATTTGTAAAAAGAGGAGGTAGAATTAGATGGTCTTTAAGGTCTCTTCCAGTCCCAATATTCTACCGTGCTTAGATCTTAAACTAACGAAAAGGAGGTAACCCAGTTTTAAAAGGAAGAGCTGTATATTGAAAAGTAGTTCATTGATGTAGCAGTCAGGAGACCTGGATCTAGTCCCATATGCACATCAAATAAGGTGTGACCTTGGACAAATAATTTCTCTTTCTCGACCTCAGTTTCCCTCTTTGTAAAATGAGGAAGATGGCCTATGTGATCCTTAAGATCCTTCAGTTTTAAGGAGCTTTGATTCTATAAGGTGTTGTTGTGTTTTTTTTTTGTAAATAGCATTTTACTTTTCCAATTACATGTAAGAATAGTTATCAACATTCATTTTTATAAGATTTTGAGTTCCAAATTTTTCTCCCTCCCTCCCCTCTCCCTTCCCCAAGACAGCTAGCAATCTGCTATAGATTATACATATGCAATCATGTTAAACATATTTCCACATTAATCATAATGTGAGAGAAGAATCAGAACAAAAGGGAAAAATCATAAGAAAGAAGAAACAACAACCACAGTGAAAATAGTATAACTCAATCTGTGTTCAGAATCCATAGTTCTGCATGAGGAGAGCATTTTCCATGATTAGTTTTTGATATTGCTGAAAAGAGCTAAGTCCATTATCATCCTTATCACACAATGTTGCTGTTACTGTGGTTGCTGGTTCTGTTCATTTCACTCAACATCAGCTCATGTAAGTCTTCCTAGGTTTTTCGGAAACCAGCCCTGCTCATCATTTCTTATAGCACAATTAAATAGCTACAATTCTAAAGTTTTTCAATATAATTCACCAACAAGTTATTCATTCAATATACATATTTAACCACTTACAATGTAAAAGACCCCCTGATAAGCACTGGGGATTCAAATATGAAAAATAATACAATTCTTTTCCTTAAAGAGTTTATATCCTACTAGGAAGGATATGACACATACACCAATAAACATCAGAAAATGGAAGATGTCATGGGCACCAACATGTAGAGTAGTTAATCTATGAGTAGCCTCTCAGCCCAGAAAGTCTAGAAAGTAGTCATGAAGTGGTAAAAAGATTTCAACTGAACTGTAAAGATTGCTTCTATCTGCAGATTCCTTTAAGTAGCATGAATATCTTTCCATAAGTGAATCAGAAAGAGAAATGCCATTGGCTTATGGGGGAATGGAATGACCCCATAATGTCTGTGAGTTTGAGAATTGCCTAGGGTGTGGAAGAAATACTTGGAGAAGGGGGAAGGAATGTCTTTCTTACTTTTCCCCATTGGTCATGGTGTATACCAGTTACTTAACCAGAGGGAATTCTCTCAACATTCTTAGGAGCTATAAGATGCTTTGATTCTAAGATGTTTGACTCTAGGTACATTAGTACCTTCATCTGTAACCCTGGTCTGACAGTATGATTAATGAAAATGGTTTAGTGATATTCTTTGTATACCAATTAGATTTTGCCATGTATTGAAAGTGGATTTTTTCCATTGCAGTAATAATGGTACTCACAGAGACCTATAACCAGTTGATATTTTAATAATAGCTTAGATAAAAAAATGATAGATTATAGAAAGGTAGATGGTAGATAGATAAATGATAGATGATAGCATATTGATATTTATACATCACTTTTTCTTACATTATCTCATTTGAAAATAATAACACAGCCTTGTGTAGTAAGCATTACTGATATTCATTATCCCCATTTTATAGATGAGGACATAGAGTCAGTTGCGTTAAGTGATTTGCCTATGGTAAGTGCCAGAGGCAGGATTTGATGGACTATAAGGAATTTAGATAGGTAGAGAAGGCAAATAGAGAAAAAGAAGGAGGAGGAAGAGGAGGAGGAGGAGAAGAAGAAGAAGAAGAAGAAGAAGAAGAAGAAGAAGAAGAAGAAGAAGAAGAAGAAGAAGAAGAAGAAGAGGAAAAGGAAGAAGAAGAAGAAGAAGAAGAGGAAGAGGAAAAGGAAGAAGAAGAAGAAGAAGAAGAAGAAGAAGAAGAAGAAGAAGAAGAAGAAGAAGAAAGAAGGAAGGAGAAAGAACAGGAAGAGGAAGAAAAGGAGGAGGAGAAAAGTTGGGTCTATATGCTAGGAGGAATTATACATAGGTCTGTAAAATGTTATTGGTCTGATTTTCCAAAGGCCATTTTAAAGGACATGTAGTTATACAAATAAACCATAGCAAAACCAATCAAACAGAGAATTTAAAATTGTATTTAGGACATGATTGGAAAGGATCAAATGCTAGAAATATAAGGGAAAAAATCCATTTTCTTGTTCATACCTCTTTTTTTATTCAGGTAACATACTAAAGTTTTTGGAAATAAACCATTACATTTTTGCATTTCGTCCCTGGTATTTCATTATCTTGGTCATTGTAGGTCATTGTCCAGGACACCCAGGGCCTCAGTCCAAGGACAGCACCCAATTTTATAACTGGTAAGGCCAAATATATGTGGGGTTTTTTTTGTGTAAAAAATGTCCTAGAACATATGTATGATTGCACTGACAGCTTCCCCCAAACACTTTGCATTGACCAGGTTTGTAATTCAAATCATCTCGGTCATATTTGAATCTGTCGCTGCTCATTACAATGCCAGCACTGAGTCAATGAATGATAGAATGCAGGGTTCACTGTTTCTTCCAAATAGTAAAACCATTGAATCATCCATAATTTCCAGTTTCCTGGTTGGCCAGGTGTGATCTCATGGAACCCAATCTACTAGGTCTTTGGTCAACCCATTTTTCAACTTTTCTATGTAACTTACACATTGTTTTTTTGGAGATAGTAGGTGGGAAAGGATGCTGGATTGAATTCAATTACACAATTATCTAGTGAATTACTATTCAATTCAATATTTCCTGAATACCTACTATGTGTTGTTTTCTGTGCAAGAGGCTATACCATGTATGCTCTCTATTTAAGGACTGCATTTTCATGACTTTCCTTTTCCCCAACAATGCAATTTACTGAGAGCTAAACTAAAATGATTTCTCCAATTTTCTGGCACACTGTACAGCTTTCTGATTTTAACAGGGCTGATTTGTTAAAGCCATAAGAGCTGCTGGCTCCCCAACTTGCTTTGGTTTTCAACAGCTGGCACCGTTATCCTGTTCAGAGGAAACGACAAAGAAATTATCCAGGTGCCATGTAGTAGTAGCTCATATTGATAGAGTGCTTCTCCACTTACCAAAGGCTTTCCTCCCAGAAAATCTATAAGGTATATTGGACCAAGCACCATTATCCCTGATTTACAAATGAGGAAACTGAGGCTCTGGATGGCTAACTAGCTTGCCGTGGTTACCCAGCTAGCAAATGCCAGAACTGGCATCAGAACCCAGGTGTTCTCAGTCTAGCTTCTGTGTCCTTTCCATTCTGTCCTGCTGTCCCCAGCCTATTCAAAGTTTGGTCCCTTGGATAATCACAGCTCTCAGTTACTTAAATACTTTATATTGTGCCTTGATCCTTCCTGTCAAACACAGAGAGGGATTCAGGGGTGTTTTCTTAATAAAGAATTGGGGGGAGGAAGGTATTATCAGCCTCCCTATGGGGAAAATGTTTCAGCCTTGAGTGAAGGGCTGAGCTCATCAAAACCAGTGGCTGCATCTAACCAGGCCTCCAGAAGGGAAATAATGAAAGGCAACAGGCCTATTTATAGTGGTTAGAGGAAGAATAGGGGTGTTATCAGGTCTTAGAAAGAAAACTCAAGAAGAGCCCTTCAAATAGCAATTGGGTTTAATTCAATTGAGCAGAACTAAGATTGATATTCCACAAAGGGTTTGCATCTACTCCATTTTAAGGCCTATGGGTCCCATTATAAATAAAAATAAAAGTATAATTAATGGGCCATGTTGTACACCAAGAACATTTTGATGTGACACAAAGCAAGATGAGGAAAAGTCTAACTCGGGCTGTTGAAACACTGCGGGCTTTGAGTAAGCTCACATGTTGATCTTTTTTCTCAACAGAAATTTCCTTTCTAATTGGAAAAAGTACAGAGGGGAACTAATACATTTTTAAAAACCATTCTATTGTAGCACAGGCCAAACAAATGCAGTAAAGAAGACATGAGGAATTTTTTTTTTTAAAAACTTAGCTAAAACTTCAGAGAAAACATCAAAATCAGAGAAATCTCAACTTCCTAGTCTTCAGATAGAGTGCATGAGCTTTTAGGAAGACTCTTTTCTGCTATGCTGGGGGGAGTGCCAGATGCATCATAGGGTCATGGGGATAGAAAATGCACACTTCTCCCTCTCATACTTAGTCATCTCTTGTCATTCATTATTCCTCAGCTGTTTCCTATGGGTAATGATATTCTTCCCCCCCCCCTTACTGTTAAATCCTGGGAAGAAGAGACTATAGCCTGAGAAAGCCACAAAAGATATGAGAGGTCATTTGTCCAACTCTTTAATTTTACAAATGAGGAAATGGATGCCCAGGGAAGTAAAATGGTCTATGCAAATTCATGTAGCCATTTAGGAAAGGATCAGGAGCTTCAGGGGGGTCTTCAGACTCCTAGGCCAAGGCTTTTTCTTCCTATCATACCATACATAGATTTCTTGGTATCACATGCAGCACCTGACACCGTGGTAGGCATACAGTGGGGACTCTATGAAAACTCAGATGAACGAAGAGGAAATATGTATTTGAAATCATATTGAAAGAGAAAATAAATATGCTTACAAATATATGCCTGTATATATATAATGCACCCATGAATATGTGAAGATATAAATTTATATCTACATATGTGTATATCACGTGCATATGCACAAACATATATATCTTCAAAGAAATATATTTTATCTACATACATATGCACATACATTTATACATGTATGTGGTGTGTGTTTGTGTGTGTATGTGTGTAAAGAAATTGGCAGTAGTTCTGCCAGGAAGATGCAAATAAAGAGTATAATATAGTATAGGCACTTCATGCTATCCTGTTAGCTAATTAAGAAACAGACACTGTTGTAGAAAGTACTTAGGGATCATCCAGTCCTAGCTTTATCTTGTTTTATGGAAAAGGAAACTAAGTCAGGCATGGGTAATGCATACCTCTAATCCCAGCTACTTGAGGGATTGAGCCTGGAGAAGCTCTTGAACTTGGGAGATCTAAACTACAGTCAGTTATACAAATCAGATGTCTATACTAAATTCAGCATCAATATTATAAGCCCCTGGGAGGAGGGGTCCACCAAGTTGTCTAAGGAGGGCTGAGTTGATCCAGGTCAGAAATGGTGTAGGTTAAGGCTCCCTGCTAATCTGGGGTCAAGTTTTTTAGTAGATCCTGCATTTCCAGCCTTGGTAAAATGGGGAGACCCAGATAAAAGAAATGATAATCAAAATAATTGATAACCAATATCTTAGAGTGATTCAGAGTGCTCCCCTTTTTCAAATTCCTTATTTTAAAAAAGTTCAGTCTCTTGAAAGACATTACTGATAATGAGATTGAATTAACTCTCTCCAATCTGGGTCAGACCCCACCCATTGTGGGGAAGCCCATTGTGTTCTACTTAAGCTTGGATAGAGACAGATCCTTTTGCCTAGATAGCCCAAGACTGAGGGTGATCTGAGTGTAAAGACATTTTTGACATGATGTCATTCTCAGCCCCTCATTGAACATCTACACTTCAGGAGGGTATATAAACTGTGACGTGATTGTCTTTAGACTATGAGAGTTTTCCAATTAACCATCCTTTTATTAATAATCTACTGGCCTTGTTAATAAAATTATTAAAATATCCAGAAACTATGTCTTTCAACTCTTTTTAATCATCACACGGAGAAAAGAGAAGTCAAGAGAAGAGAAGGGAAGGCAAAGTAAGGATGCCTGACTAACAGGCTGCTCGCATATTTCTCCCCCTCCTACACTATCCTTGCTGTTTCCCACACATGACACAGTCCATTTCTACTGACTATCCCCCATGCTTAGGATGCTTCCCCTCTTCACCACCACAGCTCTCTTCCAGGATCACCTTCTAGAAGTGGCATTTCCTGATCCTAACATTTTAATGCTCTCCTCTCCCACAACAAATTACTTTGTATTTATTTGGTATTTAACTATTTGAGTACATGTTATTTTCCCCTAATAGAATGTAAGTCCTTGAGGGCAGGGACCGTTAGTTTTGTCTTTTTGTCCCCAGTATCAAGCACATCACCTAGCATGCAATAGATGCTTAATCAATGGGTGTTGAATTTAATTGAAGGGAAAAGTGATTTTCCCAAGGTAGTGACAAAGCCAGGTCCCCAAGCCTCCATGTCCATGTCCAAGCCTAGTGCTTTTGCTCCCTTCACACCCATCCCACCTCAGAGCTGCGGTGGGACCCTGCTATTGGAGGAATTCCACCCACCCTTTCTCCATGAATTCACAAAGTTCCCCAAATCGACAATCAACTTTTAAAGTCATATCAAACAATTGTTATTTTTCCTTAAATGAGGGAAAAGAAACTTTCTACATACTAATTTTTGATATTGAATGAGAAATGTCTGAGACGAGCAGGGGCCAATGCGTGGCACATTTAATTTACGCCAAGGCAGCAAGGGGCAGGCTCATGTGCAGCTATAATAAATTACATACAAGTGCTTCAGAACAATAACAAAAACTGGGAGCCATCCATTTCAGCACCATTTACAAGAAATCAATATCAATACTTAATGCAATACTGGTGAAAAATGAGCAAAGATACAGAAAGCATAATAAACCAGTAATGAAAGACCTTGCAG
This sequence comes from Dromiciops gliroides, assembly GCF_019393635.1. NCBI lineage: Eukaryota > Metazoa > Chordata > Mammalia > Microbiotheria > Microbiotheriidae > Dromiciops > Dromiciops gliroides. The sequence goes on from NC_057862.1 coordinate 86,331,471, forward strand.
TGTTTCACTTTGGAAGAAAAAACTAACTGTCTATATTTTCATGTAGAGGGATATTTCACTGAGGCCATGTGCTGGAGGTATGAGTGTTTTGCAGATCTAAGTTTAAAATAACCTCTTTATTAAATTAAAAAAAAAGTTCTTTAAACTGTGGATTACTTGCTGAATAAAACTCATACATATGGAAGGAGGCATTCCATCTTGCCAGCATACTGGACATCTTTCATTGGATTTTTTTCCATATAATAGCTTTAGTTTTATTACATGCATTTTTCCTGGCATTTATGATTGTAATTAACAACCCACCTTTATACAACATTCTCCCTATAATCTTTGGGGGAGTATGGGAAGAACCATTTCTACTGACTTATAAGGATAAACTCGGGTATGGTGCAGGGGAAAGGAAATCGGATTGGGAGGCAAGAGGCCTGGACTCTGGAACTAGCTCCAAAAGTTAGTGAAAATCTTAGGTAAGTCACTTGCCATCCCACTGCCTCAGTTTCTGCATCTAAAAAATGATGGGGGCTGTACTACTTGGTCTTAAAGGTTCTTTTCTACTCTATGATCTATGACCTAGGTGGGTCAAAAGTGCCTATTTCCTCCATTCAGCTAGATTTCCTGAAGCACACGCAACCTATATACCATGGCAGGGATCTAAGCAAGCATTAAGGGAACAGTTTCGTCTGAAACTTTAGGTCAAAGTCATCAGCCACACTCCATCTGCCCAATGGTATGGCCAACAAAGAGATATTCATTTTAGTCACACCAACTATGGATCGTTCATGCATGGCTTATCAGCTTGACCAAAAGTGAACAGTCAAAATGGTTCCAAAGGCATTATTAGGCCACTGAGCATGGAAAGGTAGCCTCAGAGCACATTTCTCCTTACTATAGATGTAAGAACCATCAAAGCCGCTAAGAAAAAAAAATATTCTAAACTTTACTGAATTTTTTTTACTCCCAAAATGATCTTCCTCTTCTCGCCATGAGTCAGTCAATAAACATTTATTTTGTGGTTACTTTATGCCAGGTATTATACTAGGAGCTGGATGTATAAAGAAAGGCAAAAACAGTCTGTCCTCAAGAAGTTCACATTCTTTTTTTTAACGTATATTGCATTTCTTTATTATTTACTTTTGGTTATGCATTCTTTTCTTTTTTAAATCTACAATTTAAAAAAGTTCTGTCCTTAATAGATACTAAATAAGATGGGTATTTCCATATACATAGGAAAACAGGAGCTCCCATTCTATTAGGGGAGTCAACATGTGGGGATTAAAATTGCCCAACCTACTAGAAAAAACACGGAGACAGAGCTCCAAGCCAAAAGCATTTTATTAAAGGGTCCATGGTCCCCTCTAATGAAGTGGACCTCAGATGTTTCTCACAATATGAGATGCCCACTTCTTCCAGGGCTTTATTTTTTATGACACTTGATAGCAGATTTGTTACTTGAACACTTAAGAGAGGCTACTCAAAGTATAGAATCACATTAGCTGATAGACCTTGCTTTGTGGGCTGAAAATTATGTATTGGCCAAAAAATAGTATGTCAGCAGGGAGAGGTACATCTTGGGTTGGGCCAAGCATGGAGCATCTCCACTGACTAAGTGGTCATAAGATGGTCACCTGTTCATATTGAGCAAGAGGCAGTAGTCTGTAGGTACAAAAATAAGGTGAGGGACTTTCCATGTAATTGAGTTACCTCTGCCATGCTGGGCTTGGTCAGCATAACAGGAAAAAAATAAATGGTAAAAGGACTCTAGTTAGCTTCCTGTGAGTAAGCAAGTGAACTCACAAGCTGTAGCTCACAGCTCTGGGGCCTAATATGTAGAACTTATAATCACTACTCCTACAGAATCATATCAAACTGATTAATACTGATTGGAATAGAATAGTGGTCCAAACAAATTATTTCTCACAACACAAGATAAATACAGAGTTGATGAGTGGTCATCCCAGATAAGAAGGCACTAGAAGCTGGGGTGGGGGTGGCATCAAGTTTGTCTTACAGGTCCTTATAATAAAAGAAAGAAGGTAAGGACAGGGAAGGTAGGAATGGGGCTAATTATGGCCCATAACCTGTTAATTTGGAACCTTTGGCCTACAAACAACCCAGGAGAAGGTATATATTCTGTCTCTCGTGTGACATTCTATCTCCTATCTCTGTCTCTGAAGAGGCTGTCTTCTGTGCATATAATTCACCAGTTTTTTTCCAAGTTCAACTCAGACACCACCTCCTATGACCTTTCTCCTCTGAAACTACTTTGAATATGTTTGTATGCATTTCATATACCCTTATATGTGTAAGAGAATGTAAGATCCTTGAGAGAAGGGACTATTTCATTTTTGTCTCTGTATCCCCAGGTCCCAGTCAACTATCTGTCATAAGACTGTCTATTTATTGGATCGATTCATCGATCAAATGATGAAATAAGGTAACTGGATTTCATTTAAAGAGTACTTAGAAGTACATGTTATTGGTAATGTCTTCTTTTACCTTCAGTTTGCCTCAATAAAATGCTCATCTATGTATTCATTTATCCAACAACCTTAATAAACAATCATCTTTTGTGAGCATTGTAGGTCCCGTACAATTGAGACTTACCACTGAAAGTTCAACTACTTAGTCCATTGTCCCTAAGAAAAGTATCATTTTAGTTTTACTTGAAAGCTTTACCAGCTCCTCCCAAGAAGTTCAAAAACAAATCAGGTAAGGATATGACTTTTGTTTGTGCCATACTATTGCTTGATTACCCAAATTTAATGAATGAATTCTAAGTACAATATAAATAATTTCTTCATTCTCTAAGGATTTGTTAGCCAGATAAGAACTGAAGGGATGAAAAAGAGATGTTTGTGTCAAATATGTGAAAAGAGAGGGAAGAAAGTGACATGTTTATGTGAATTGAGACTATTCGAAAGGGAATTGGGGGCAGCTAGGTGGTGCAGTGGATGGAGTACCGGCCCTGGAGTCAGGAGGACTTGAGTTCAAATCCGGCCTCAGACACTTAACACTTACTAGCTGTGTGACCCTGGGCAAGTCACTTAACCCCAATTGCCTCACTAAAAAAAAGGAAAAAAATACCCTCCACCAAATCTTATCCATTCTTCAAGGTCAAGTCCATTTCCTCCATGAAGCACATCCTGACCAACCCCAGCCCCTGACAGTCATTTGCTCCTTTGACCTCTAATACTAATTGTTGCCTATACCCCTTATTTGATGTTTATCGTGTAATAATTTGGTCTAGACATGTGACTTCATCAGTGTGGGAAAACACCCATTATGAAAACTCCCTCTACCCACAAAGACGAGCAACTCAGCTATAACCTATATAGACTATAGAGTGTTACCAGGAGCACTGAGATGTTTGTGAGTGACCCATGGTCATTCAGTTTACATATGTCACAAGCAGGATTTGTACTCAGGTCTTCTTGACTCTCAAGCTGGTTCCTACCTACTATGTCAAACTGCCTGTCATCATACTTTGTGTTAATAATCATGGGATTCCAGAGGCAAAAGGGGACTTGAAGATCATCTAGTGCTGTAATGTCAAACTCAAATAGAAATAGATCTCTTTAGGCCACATACTAGCTCAGAAAACCACAAACTAACATTATTCACATTGTGTTGTATTTTTATTTATTTTGTTAAACATTTCCCTACTAAATTTAAGATGGTTGGGACTACATTCAGACTGTGAGTTTGATACTTCTGATAGGCCAACCTCCTCTTTTTTAAAGATGAGGAAGTCAAGGGCAAGAAAGGCAAAGCAACTTTCTCAAGGTCACAAATCTGGACAATTGTAGGTCTAGGACCCTAGTCTCCTGACCCCCAGTCTGATACTCTTCCCATTGTTCTCCATAGCCTCCATTGTTAATTAAATCTTTAACTACACAAGCCAAATCTTCCTTACAAGATGATAATCACTTTGAGCACAAAGCCTATATTTATTCATCCCTTTTCCCTCCACTTCACCTTGAATAACTATCCACTGGGAAGAGGAGGTGCTAAATAAAGATTTATTCACTAATTGATTGAAAGACATCTGACATTCCCTTCTAAGGCTTTTATAGTCTTAGCTAGTAATACTTTCTTCCCTCTTCTTCCTGAATCCTGTCCCCTCCTTTGTTGTTACCAACTCTATACCCAAGTTAGTTTTAAAGATGCAAACTGTATACCTTTTGTATTTCTTACCAGGATACTAAAGATTTGTTGAGTCTGTAATGTGGAAATATGCATGATCACACATGTATAACCTATATTGAATTGCTCGCCTTCTCAAGGAGAGGGGTAGTGGAGGGAGGGAGAGAATTTGTAGCTCAAAAAATTTTTTTAAATGAATGTTAAAATTTTTTTACATATAATTGAAAAAATAGAATATTAAATCAATTTTTAAAAAGAATTTAGATGCTATGCCAAAAAAAAAAAAGATTTGTTGAGTCTGGAAAGAGCCCAGAGTGCCCATAAAGCAGCGTGGTCCTCTCTGTCTCCAATCTGCAGGGCTATGGTGACATAATGCAGAACAGAATAATTAAGCTGCTGCAGAGCTGAGCACAGGTATTGAGTCTGGATAAATGGGACACAAAGAACAAGCAGGATACTTAACGACTGCATTTGTTGCCCTCTTCCAAAGAGGAGAAGATGATCCACATTAGCAGAGACCATTAGTTCAATCAGAGTAGCGCAATACCTCTTACACTCAAGGGCCAGAGCTTATGTAAGGAAGAACAGCATGCCTAGATGCTACGTAGGCTTTAAATATCTCTGGACTTCAATTAAATCATGTGGTAGAAGACACAAGGATAACTCTTCTCAAAAACAGCTATTTCCCTTCTGGGATCACATCATCTAATAGTTCATATAAATGGTTCTGTGTAATGACTATTATACTTCTGCCACTTAGGTTGCAGTTTCCAGAGGACGAGGCAAAGGAGGATGAGATAGAGGAGAGAAATAACAATTCTTCTATACAAGAATCATGAAGCCATAGAATGTTAAGAGTTGAAAAGGTCCTTCTAGATTCAATTAAATTCAATAAACATTTATTAAGCAACTACTGTGTGTAAGGCCTTCATTAGGTCCTTACCCTCCGGGAGTTCACATACTCCTCAGGTGCAGGAGAAATGATTATTAATAACCAAGGATTTGGGGAGATCCAGAGGTTTTCCCCTTTATCTAAAGTCCTCTTTTCAAGACTCAGCCTCTGAAGAACAGGACTGATGATAGTTGATAGGATTAACATTCTCCTAAATCTAGGTATTGCTAGGAATTTACTATAAGGTGAAACACTAGCCCATTGTGCTCTACTCGGGCTTAGGTGGAGGATATAGATTGTCTAGATTTCCCAGAGGCTGGGGATAATTTGGAAGTAAATGACATGATCAAAATCATATCCCCTAGTGCCTCATTAGAATAAATCCACCTCTTATTATAATATTCATTCTCTCTCATTGTTAACCAATCAAAGTTGATTGCCACTCTCAGGACCACCCTCTCTTTCAAGGGCATATAAACTGTGAGCCCACTACCATGATTTGTCTTTGGTCTAAGAGAGATGGCCAAATGACCATTCCTTTTCTTAATACTATACTAGCAGTATTAATAAAATGATTAATTATCCCAAAACTATGTCTCTTGAACTTTTTAAACATCTCAGGTGATACAACATGCACACAGAGAAGGAAATACAAAACTATACAGGGAGTGCAGCTAGGTGGTGCAGTGGATAAAGCCCAGGCCCTGGATTCGGGAGGGCCTGAGTTCAAATTTGACTTCAGACACTTGACACTTACTAGCTCTGTGACCCTGGGCAAGTCACTTGACCCTCATTGCCCTGCAAAAAAATCAAAACAAAATTATACAGGGTAATTTCGAGAGGAAAAGAGTGTTAACTAACTGGGATAATCAGTAAAGACCTCACATAAGAAGCATCACTTGAGTGTGCACTGAAGGAAGCTCTCTCTGAGAAGAAAGTGAATACAAGGGGAAGCTAGATGGAGCAGTGGATAGAACACTGGCCCTGGAGTCAGGAGGACCTGAGTTCAAATCTGGCCTCAGACACTTGACACTTACTAGCTGTGTGACCATGGGCAGATAACTTAATCCCAATTGCCTCACCCCCCTCCCAAAAAAAATGTGTAAAGAAAGTGAATACAAACATGGGGGGGCACCTAAATAAAAGCACACAAATAGGAAATGAATGATCATAGATAATATAGAGTATGCAGGCTTGGTATGAATGGAAGAGAATGGTGTGGTACTCTACTGAGGGTACGTCGATGACACATATTTCTAAATTGTGAATTAATTACATTTTGCTACCATAAGTAGTGGAACAATTTACCTGAAACCAGTAGTCCAATGTCAAACAGCCAGTTAGTGGTGGGGACCAGACCTCAAGTTTCTTTGCACTACTCTTTATATAGAAGATGAGGAGAAAGCAATTGGCAACCCTATACTACTGACAAGACTGTTCTGCTCATCAGAGAACCTGTTGGAACAACTGCATTTCCTATACCCTGCCCCTCTAGAATGGTTGTCAAAATCCTTTGCTGCCCACCTCCCCCTCCAGTTCCCTTCTGAACTCTCTATCTGCTAATAAAAACAACTTTACAGTTATGGTTTTGCATAATTCCCTCCTGGAAGCCACTTCCAGGGGTAGATAGAGCTAGAGTTGTTAAAGCGCTAAGAGAGATTAAGTAACTTGCCCAAGGTCACATGGGTAGTACTCAGCAGAGCAAGGAATTAAGTTCAAGTCTTTCCAATAGAAGTTAAGTTACTGGAGAGCAAGGACAATTTTGGTTTTGTCTTTGTATGCCCAGCACCTGGCCCAGTGCCTTGAACACAATGGGCATGTAAGATATGTCAGGTAAATTGAATTGCTTGAATTCCCACTCCAAGTCCTGTGCTTTTCCTAAACCACACTGCCTCTGGCTTCCTAATATTATGCACACAGTAAATGCTCAATAAATACTTAAGTGAGTCAATGATTTGTATATAAAAATTATAGGCTATATTCACACCAGTTTCCTTGTAACATGTAGCAGCCCAGTAACATGCAAACATTTGGCACAAAAAATAAACTGGGGCACTGGTTCTGGGCAGTTATTATTATTATTTTTTTTAGTAACCAGATCAGAGGCCCCTACAAAACACAGCCTCAAAATGGTCCTTCCTAAGCCCATGCATGAAACTGTCTGAAAGATTTCTAGGCATGATAATTATTTGCTGCTGGTTCTGTCTGAGTGTAAGCGGCTACCACAAATAGGAGTGAAAAAGAATTTGGGTTTGGAGGAAAATCTCCTAAAACATCATTTTGAAGGAATTGAAGCAAGAGTCAGATAAAAGTACAAAAGTCATTTTTCTTTGTTTTTGTAAAATGTTCCACTGCTAATGGTAGCAAAATGTAATTAATTCACAATTTAGAAATATGTGTCATAGACATACCCTTGGTAGAGTATCAATAATTATAACAAATGTTTTCTGTATCTCCTTAAGGTTTGAACCTCACAACAACCCTGTGAGTTAGGTGCTATCATTATCCCCCTTTTAAAGATGAGGGAACTGAGGTGGGGGAGAGGCTAAAGGATTTGTCTATAGTCACAGAGTTTATAAAGAGAAATTTGAACCCAGGCCCCTCCTGACTCCTAGTCCAGTGAGCTTTGAAATATGTTATAATGCCTTCAACCATCCATTTCTTTCTTTCTTTTTTTTTTTTAGTGAGGCAATTGAGGTTAAGTGACTTGCCCAGGGTCACACAGCTAGTACGTATCAAGTGTCTGAGGCCGGATTTGATCAGGTACTCCTGACTCCAGGACCGGTGCTCTATCCGCTGCACCACCTAGCTGCCCCCATTTCTTTTCTAAATGATCTTCTGATGTACCAGAAAGTGCAACAGATTGTGAGTCAGAACACCTGCACTCCAGACCTGTCTCTGTCACCAACTCACTAGCAGTGTCATCTTGGGAATGCTTTCTTCCTTCTCAGAGATCAGCCTTCTCATCTGTAAAATGGAAGGATGAGATGGATCAAATGATCACTAAGGTCACTTTCAGTTCTGACATTCCCTGATTCTGCTATTCAGATACTATATGGCTAATCTGAGGCAAAGTAATTGCTGTATTTATTTGCATAATTCTCCAAGGCAGGGTGAAGTATATATAGGTAGAAAAAATATACAGGAGAGGATTTACAGGAACAGTACATTTCAAACTGCACTGTGGGTGAATCACTTTCCACTGATCAAATGAGATAGTATTCATAAAGCACTTAACACATTGTCTAGCATATAGTAGGTGCTTAAGAAATGCTTCCTTCCTTCCCCTCTCCTAACACCTGAGACCCAGGTAAATCCAGAGCCATAAAAGACATATTTTGCAGGGTGTCAGAGAAAAGCAGCACAATATGGCACAAGGTGGCCAATTGTCCTTAAGAGAAATATTTAACCAGGAGCAAGGGACAATATAGAACACAACTCCAAAGGAAGCAGAAAAGAGGAAACCCTACTATTTCACAAGGCTTTTGGCAGAGAGGATCCCACTGAGGGTAGAAAGAGGAGCTGATGAGAGTTGGCATCTATTAGAATGTAAGGTTCTAATGCTCTAAATCACTAATAATTAGAGAAATGCAAAATAAAACAATTTTGAGGTACCACCTCACACCTATGAAATTGGCTAACATGACAGAAAAGGAAAATGACAAATACTGTAGGAGATGTGGAAAAATAATTACACTAATGCATTATCAGTGGAGTTGTGAACTGGTCCAACCATTCTGAAGAACAACTTGGAACTATGCCCAAAGGGCTATAAAACTGTGCATAGCTTTTTGACCCATCAAAAGCACTACTAGATCTGTACCCCAAAGAAATCAAAGGAAAAGGAAAAGGCTGCACAAGTACAGAGATATTTATAGCAGCTCTTTTTCTGGTGGCAAAGAATTGGAAACTGAGAGAATGTCCATCAATTGGGGTACAGCTGAAGAAATTGTGGTATATCATTGTGATTGAATGTTATCATGCCATAAGAAATGATGAGGATTGGTTCAGAAAAACTGGGGAAGACTTACATGAACTGATGCAATGGATAGTGACACAACAATGTATATAGTAACAACAATATTGTAATGATAACCAGCCATGAAAGACTTAGCTACTTTGATCACTACAATGATCCACAACAATTCCAAAGGACTCATAATGAAAAATTCTACTCATACCTAGAGAGAGAACTGATGGACTAACTGCAGATTGAATAATTTTTTAAAATGTATTTTTCTTGCTCTTTTTCACATTCTGGATAATATATTCGTGTTTTAATAACTTCATATGTATAATGGGTATCATATTTCTTGCCTTCTCAATGATGGGGTATGGGTGCAGGTGGGGAGAAAATTTGGAACTGAAGATGAACATTTTAAAATTTTAAAAAGAAAAAGAATAAAAGAAAAAAGAAAAAGGGCAGAGATTGTTTTCATGTTGTTTGGTTTTTTTCCTCTGTAATCTCAAGACTTTGCACAGTACTTGAAACATAGCAGGCACTTAATATGTATTTGTTTGTTTTTTTGGTTTTGCTTTTGTTTGGTTTGGTTTTTTTTGCGGGTCAATGAGGGTTAAGTGATTTTCCCAGGGTCACACAGCTAGTAAGTGTCAAGTGTCTGAGGCCGGATTTGAACTCAGGCCCTCCTGAATCCAGGGCCAGTGCTTTATCCACTGCACCATCTAGCTACCCTCATTAATATATGTTTACTGATTGATCAGTGGATTGAACAGAGGAAAAATTCAAGAAAAGCTCACCATCTAGTAGCTTCCAATTTTAACTAATTATTCTTATTAACTAAGTACTAACCTCAGTTTTTTCTAAATACTGAAAGATTATTGATGTTATCAGATTCTTCTAAGTTTTGATGCCCCTTCCTATCAATCCTGCACTAGCAATAACACTTGTTAAATAGTAAATAGCTCTTAAGCACAGTTTCTTTTCTTTTCATGTCCTTTCAACTATTTTGACTGATTTATAGACCAAGCCTGTCTTTCCTACTGAAAACTCTAGGGGTGGAAAGAAAACCTCTGTTTATGTGGAGCAAAGGGAAATCGGGGCGGCTAGGTGGCGCAGTGGATAAAGCACCAGCCCTGGATTCAGGAGTACCTGAGTTCAAATCTGACCTCAGACACTTGACACTTACCAACTGTGTGACCCTGGGCAAGTCACTTAACCCCATTGCCCCACAAAAAAAAAAAAAGGGAAATCTTCAATGTGGAAAGGGAATGGGAGAAGCCGGTGAAACTAAAAGTGGATAACGTGGGTTGCCTAATGCATGCAGTGTCCAAATGTTCTGCATACATAGTCAAGTAGCCTTGTCTACAGATTGGCCTACATGGCTCATCTGAGACCAATCTTGCTTTCAACAGAACCACTTCGTTTAATTGGATTCTTTCTGCACACCATTTACTGACTCTCTTGGCCTTTCTCCCCCATGAACCTGACTTCAGAAGTAACTTTTTATAGAAAATGCAAACTACTCCCTCAGAGAAACTAATTCAAATCTCTTCCCCTGGTTACATGGCTTCCACTGAACAGAATTCAGAGTGACAGCAAGCAAAAAGACAACTCAGTCCCCAAGTGCCATTCAAAAAGGATGTGAATGAGATCAAATTGCACAGAAAAGATCATGTGGAAATTCAGGGCCTTCTTGAAACAGAATCTTCCCTTAGAATATCTGATGCTTCTTGTTCTCTGGAAAAAGCACACCCTACCTAACAATCTGACCAATGTTCTCTAAAGCTTCTTGGAAGAAGAAAAAGAGATTTTCCCAGGTTCAAACTATGAACTGAGTATTATTTCTAGAATTGAACTCCCAGAGGACTCACCTGTCAATTTTCCCCCCAGATTTCACCTCAGCATTCTCTTTTATCTGTTCTCCAGAGTAACAATGGTCCTAGGTAGACTCATCTCAAGCATTCGACTCTTTCAAATAACTGTGAATAATAACATGGGTTCCTTAAGGGTAAGGCTCATGTTCAGTGATTGGCTCATCAAAGATACTTGTTGATTAAGATTGTGGATGGAGGATGGAGTGAAAGAATGAATGGATGAATACATAAATGAATGTCACTGCAAAATCAAAGGAGGGTCCTACTAGAAACTCACCCAGGAAAACTATGGTTTTCTTTCCATTCCCCAAAGGACATGACTTCTCTGAAATCATATTTGTCCATTTGCTCACTGGCAAATGAATCAATGGGTAGGCCAAACTTAGAAGATGGTTTCCCACTGGGAAATATTAATTTGACTTCAAATATTATTAATATTCCTTATAAAGAATTTCTCAACTGCATTGGTGAATAATTAGAATAGCCACCCCAATTACATTCCTTATAATGCATACAAGTTGAAAGTTTTCATTTTGTAATATCAAAGATAATAATTGTCTTTTATATAAAATACTATGTGACTGTAAGGAAGTGGGGTCCATCTTCATCCCAATTAATCACAGAAGACCCAGAAATCTCAGTGGAATCAATTAAAATAGTTATGAATTAGTCTTGTCCTGTGTTGTTATCTATAAGAACAGTGAACTAGTTTGAAGCTAATCCAGTGGGGAAGGATTTTGTGATAAAGGACTCCTGGAAGTGAATGCTTGTTTCTTTGAACAAATTCAAGTATGGGAAGCAGAGCTCAAAACACAATAACTACAAGGGACTAACAAGAATAAACATGATCTCATTCCTGTCTCATTACAATCCTGAGAAGAAGGCAAGACAGATATTATTACAAATGAGGAAATTGAAGCCCAGGAGATTAAGTGGCTTACATGAGGTCATACTAGTCCTAACTAGTTACTAGCTACAAGTAGTAAGAGACAGACCTGGGACTTGAGCCATAGAGTCATGATATCTCCAAGTTGAAGGGAAGGGAATCTTAGGGGTCATCTAGTATAATTTCTCTCAAGAACATGCATCTATTCTCTAGCATCCCTAACAAATGGCTTTACAACTTCTATTTGAATACTTCAAGTGATGGGGAACATACTCCTTAATAATATAATCCATTATGTCATGGAATCTGGTTTCAGTAGTGACTCTAAAATCTTTGGCACTGGTGAATGGTTAAAAATAAGAAATGGCTATGGTTTCTACCAATGTAAATGACACTATAGAAAATGCATTACTCTTTGTCTTGTTGCCATACCTTAAGGACAACTAAGTCTTTCCATCTTCTCTGTTCCTGAACCCTACCAAATGAGCTATCCTATTAGAATGTGAGCTCATAGAAAGTAGAAACTATCTACTATAGGCAAATAACAAGTGCACCCATGCACACAATCTATGATTAAAAGGAAAGTGAAGTAAGTGTCAAGGAGAAATACAAAGCACAAAAGAAAATTCAAAGATGAAGGGGGTATCCTTCATTTAACAAGGAGGAGGGATGAATACTCTCAGAGAAGGCTTCATGCAGGAGCTGGTACTTTCATTTACCTTTCACAATAACTATGTCATAAGACATTTTGGCATGTTGGACCAAAAGTTGAGGGAAACTAGGCATAAGTTCTCAATTGGAGTGCCCAGAGATCTCTTCTTAGTCCCATATCATTTGAAGAAAAAAATTTAAATGACAGTGTTATCAAATTTGCAGGTGACACATAAAACTGGGAGAGAGAGGGAACATGCTAGATGATAAAGTCAGAATCCATTAAAATTCCAACAGAATAGAACACTGTACCTAAATGAAGAAAGTACAATTCAGTAGGAGTAAATGTATAGTCTTAGACTTAGATTCCCAAAGTCAATATTACAAGTACAATGTGGGAGAGTCACTATTAAATAGGATTTTGAAAAAGATCTAGGGGTTTTAGGACAGAATAGTGGTATTATCAATCAAAAGTATGATTCAGCAGACCAAAAAAAAGTCAATGTGATTTGGGGGCTACATTATGAAAAAAATAGCATACAGAAATAAAGGGGTGATGACTCCTCTGTGCTCTACCCTGATTAGGACAGAAGTCAAGCAGTATTTTAAGTTCTGAGTCCCAAATTTTAAGAAGAACATTGACAGACTTCAGAGCATTGAGAGGACCACAGCCAGGATATTGAGGGATCTTGAGACTATGACAAATAATGTTTGGTTGAAGGAAATGGGAATGTTAAGCCTGAAGAAGAGAAGACTCAGGCGGTTCATGATAGCTATTTTCAAGCATTTGAAGGGTTGATATGTGGAAAAGGAATTAGATTTCCCTTGCTTGGTCCTAGGAGGCAGAATTTAGGGCAATAGATGGAAACTGGTAAAAAACAAATTTAGTCTTGATCTAAGAAAACAATTAGAGCCATCAAAAAGTGGAAGGAAAAAAAAAAACATTATCCGAAGTCTTCAAGCAAAGACTGGCTTAACTTTGGTCTGCTGTAAAGGAGATGCTATGAGGATACAGATTGGGCTAGATGGCTCCAAAGGTCGCTTTCCACTCTGAAATTCTGTGATTCTATGAAAATTGCAAAGACAAGAGAGAGCAGGATAAAAACAGGATACAGAGACCAGTCGAGATTGGGAAGGGTAAAGGAAGTGAACAAGCATTTATTAAGTACCTACTATGTGCCAGGCACTGAACTAAGCACTTTGTAAATATTATCTCATTTGATCCTCATGACAATCTTGAGAAGTGGGTTGTTGTCATATGGCAAGACCTCGACAACAATTTTTGGCTTACAGCAGCCAAAAACTCCTGGAATCCAAAAACCTTGGTCCATTCTTGAAAAAGGACTGATAGGAAAGGACCAGGCCATTAATTCCTTATTTGTCTATGTCTTCACATAACAAATAGTTACACATACAGTAACTAACAGAAACACAGAGGAAAAGCAAGGAATCCAAGTGTCTTTGTATTAGGGGCAGTAACTGCGACAGCCAACAAAAGGTCCAAAGCCCAAGAAAGAAAGCCTCTTCCTTCTTTCCAAAAGAAACTGCATATCACAGAATTACATGATTTTTAAAGGCTGTAAGGCACCAGGGATCATTTTTTTAAGTTTTACCACTGAGTTGAGAAAGGCAAAAGTAGCACTTCATGAAATAGCATTTTATTATTTCCTAACTGTGAGTAATCCGATTTTTTCCTTCTTTAACTATAGACAGGGCCCTTCTCTTTCCCTTCTAGAAATACATGCCAAGTGGCCTATTGTGCAGCAAGAAATCTGTTCTGATCAATTTCATGTCGGTTGCATAAGGAAGGCAAATTATATGAATATGAGTTAGGGATAACTATGATTAATCCCTTGGCAAAATGGCCCTCTTTAATTCCCATCATGCTCAAGGACAGCTTTCAGGCACTGGGGCTAAGGATGTCCAATCCATCCACTGTTGGTCTGGCTAATTCATTACTGTGATGTCCTCATCAGTTAGTTTTACTGATGAGATTATTGATCTCTTGGTATAATTATATGATAGGTAATGTGGTAAGTGTGGGCCTCGGTCTTTGTAACCATTATTGACAAAATATGCACTTTTAAAAATCATTTTAGTGGATCATCAACTCATAAATCTTCAAGAGCTTTCTCAAACTGTAAAAACAATTGTACACTTTGATTATAAGAGAAAACAGAGAGGGTGGGGGAGTGGAGAACAGAGGAAGTCAACATGCAGGAAAGGCTTTTAAAATCTCCAAGTTCAATACCCAGTAGATGGTGCTGTAATCAAATTCTAAAACCTGTTACACTAAAGATACTTTGAAATGTGTCTTGCAAAAGGGAAGGAGAAAGGAAACCTTGTTTGAATTAAATATGCACAATTAAACTGATTCAACCTCTTCCCTCAAGATGAACATTAGGTGTTTACAATGAAAAGCAGTGCCTTAGAAAAGGAGAGCCCCGTAGAGCAGAAAAAGAGATCATCCCTTGGTTCTTTTGTCTTCTCAGTTGTTCTTCATTTTAGCTGGGCTTCGTAGGAATAGAGAGGGGAGTAAGACCCACAAAAGATAGATGTTTCACTCAAGGAAGGTAAAACTGAATGTGATTTTTTTTTTCTCCTGGAAATGTCTCCTATAACAGATCACCCAAAAATTAGACAAAGAAGAGAAACCACAGTGGATATCTAGGTAATAACTAAAGAAAGGTATAATTATTTTCAAATTTTAACAAATCACATGTATTTTCCCCAAATATTTGTGATGGTATATAAATGGTTCCTTTGACATCTCTTTTTTTTTGGGGGGGGGGGTGAGGCAATTGGTATTAAGCGATTTGCCCAGGGTCACACAGCTAGTAATTGTTAAGTGTCTGAGGCTGGATTTGAACTTAGGTCCTCTTGAATCCAGGGCCGGTGCTCTATCCACTGTGCCACTTAGCTGCCTGGACATCTCTTTTAATGGGCCTCTTACTTTCTTGGTGGGCTTGGGCATGGGTAGAAAAACATGATAGGACTTCCCAATTATTTGAGAGAATTTCACATACCCTGAGGAGGAGGAAGAAGGAGGAAGAGGAGAAAAAGGAAGAAGAGAAGACAAGGTTAGAATGTAAACTCCTTTGGTGAGGAGCATTGTCATCTTTGTTTCTCCTGCATCTAGCAAAACTCCTTGTATGCAGTCAGCTTTGCACAAATGCTTGTTGAATTGAATTTGTTTCATAATTACTCATGTTTACACAGTGATTTACAAAGGCCTCTATAGATATTATTTTCTTTGAGCCTCACAATGACTTTTTGAGGTATATGGTGAAAGTCATCTTATCCCCACTTGACAGATGAGGAAAGAGTGAGGGAACTCAAGTGACTGACATGAGGACACTCACAGAATTGGAAAGTGAAAGGGACTGCATTTGAACTCAGGTTTCCTGCCTCCAAACCTAGAGTTCTTTTCACTATACCATCACACATGGTGCTTATCCTTATGAATTTAATTCCCTGCTGAAAAATGTTTGCTGTGGTTTACCAAATAAGTGATGGAGATTTCAGGAGTGTTGCTTATCTGTATCAGCAGAGGGAATTTAGATACTAGGAGCACCTTATACAACCCTCTCAGGTAGTAAGTTTAAACATTATTATCCCCATTTTAAAGGGCATCCATGTGGCTCAGTGGATAGAGCTCTGGAGCTGGAGTCATCTGTTCAAATCTGGTCTCAAACACTGTGTTACTCTGGGCAAGTCATTTCACCATGTTTGCCTCCGTTTTCTCATCTGTAAAATGAGCTGCAGAAGAAATTTACAAAACTCTAGCATCTTTGCCAAGGAAAACCCAAATTTGGACAAGAAGGGTCAGACACCACTGAACAACAACAAAACCTCATTTGAAAGATTAGGAAACTGTGTGGCTCAGAGTGGTTAATTACTTGACTTGATGACGGTCACACAATTACAAAGTGTTTTGTTTTCCTTTTTTTGACAAATCTGATGAGAAATCATTTTAGAAATGTTTGAGAGGGAAGAGTTGGATGAATCACAAGCTGGAAAACAACAACTATATATATATATATATATATATATATATATATATATATATATATTGTTCAGGATAGAGTTCTGCTTACTGACCTAGAAATCTGAACAGGGAGCTAAAATGACCATCAGATTCTACATGGTACTTCCTTCAATATCCCACTAAATCCATGATCTCATCAATATGGGTGCTCCCTCAACCAATGCATCTGACAACCCTTCCACGCCCTCTCATCCAGTGAATTTCTTGTCCATAATTTCTTATAAGTTCCTCCAGATCCTATTCAACATGCTAGAGTTCTGGTAATAGGTTAGTTTGTTGTTGTTGTTTGGTGGTGTTCTCTTTTGGTTTTCATATACTATATGTCTTAAGTGACGTTTTTCATATTTTCAGGGCTTAATAGCCATTTGTCACACATTACAATCAATATTCATTATATCAGTATTCTTCTCTGTGTTTGGAGGAAGACAAAGATTCATTTTCTTAGTAGGGTTCTCATTCACTACTTGTTAACTAACAAGAATCACTTACTGATCAGGGTGGACCTGAAGGCCAAGGATTTTCTTAGGTATTTTCTTAAGCACTCACCTTACTGACATTCTCTGGGGTTGTTTCACCACTGACTTCCAACTAAACATGAACCAGCAAGAGTGAGTTGCAGTAGTTTCCTGAACCCACCAAGTTAAACTCAAGTATGATTTTATTTTTTACTCAATCAAGGATCTCTCTCTCTCTCTCTCTCTCTCTCTCTCTCTCTCTCTCTCTCTCTCTCTCTCTCTCTCTCTCTCTCTCCCCCCTACCCTGCCTCCCTGCCTCCCCTTTCAACTTCCCCTTCCCTTTCTTCCTCTCCTTCTCTTCCCTCCCTCTCCTTCTTTCTTTCTTTCTCTTTCTCTATCCCCTCACTTTTCATCCTTCTCCCTCCTCCCCTTCTCTTTTCCTCCCTCCCTCTCTCACTCTCTCCTCTTTCTCTAGATGAGTAGGTAGATAGATATAGATAGATGTGTGTGCATGTATACACACATATGTATATGTATATATGTGTGAAAGACCTTATAAAAACAAACTACAGGGGCAGCTAGATGGCGCAGTGGATAGAGCACCGGCCCTGGATTCAGGAGGTACTGAGTTCAAATCCGGTCTCAGACACTTAACACTTACTAGCTGTGTGACCCTAGGCAAGTCACTTAACCCCAATTGCCTCACTAAAAAAAAAAACACAAAAAAACCTACATATTGTAATCACTTCTAAGAAATGTCTGTTAAATGCTAAACCCTATGTTAGGTAAGGCTGAAGATCTACTGAATTTCTAAAGGATACTTCTAGCAACTCAGCAGTCATTCATACTGTATAGAAACCATAATAATAGATAGTATTTAATAGCATTTTATGGGGCATCTAGGTTGGCACATTGGATAGAATACCCGGCCTGGAGTTCATATCTCTTCTTAAGATGCTTATTAGCTGTGAGACCCTGGGCAAGTCATTTATATCTGTTTGCCTCAGTTCCTCTTCTGCAAAACGAGTTGAAAAGGAAATAGCAAACCACTGCAACATCTTTCCCAAGAAAACCCCAAATGGGGTCACAAAGAGTCAGATACAACTCAACAACAACAACAAATCTAGCATTTTAAGGTTGGCAAAGTATTTTTTTTTATTATCTCTTTTTATCCTTACAACATCCCTGAGAGAGATGCCATTATTTTAGCTATTTTACAGATGAGAAAATTGAGGCTTAGATAGGTCAGGTGACTTGCCCAGGGTCACGTAGCAAGTTAGTGACTGAAACAGTATTTTAACTCAGGTCCTTTTCACTTCACAATTAGCTGGTTTGTTGTCCTGTGGCTATCCCTTAGTGCCCCCTCAAGAGGCATTATAGTAGAAAAGACACTGTCATATAGTGGCAAGAGCTACCATATCGGGAGTCAAATGATCTGGGTTCAAATCCTGATCTGCTTTATTGCTTGTGTCATGTTTTTGGACAAGTCCTTTGGCCTCTCTAGGCCTCGGTTTCCTCATCTCTAAGCTGCTAGTGTTCATTTGGGTTATCCCTAATGTTCCTTTTGTCACTCTTTCATAGGATCCAGTAGAGGGGCCATGAAGAAATGTGAATTCACTATCCTAAAGACTCTAGAAAATCCAGAGCAGAACTGGTTGGGGACCTATTTCTTGTTTTGAGGAATGAGGGAGTGATGAACATTACTTAAAATATTTAATTCACTTAAAAATAGTTCACACATATACATAGTAATTTAAAGCTTAAAAATACCTTACAAGCATGATTGATCTCATTTTGTCCTCACAAACAGCCCTTTGAGTTGGGTGTTATTATCCCAATTTTACAGATAAGGAAATTGAGGCTCCAAAAATTAAATGACTTGCCCAGGGACACTCAACTAGGAAGGATCTGAGATGGGATTCAAATCCATTCTGCCATGCCTAAACCCCTGAAATGATGACTTAAACCATTATTTGACCGAATCCCCTAGGAGCACACACATTCTGTAGATGCTGCCCCTGTCCACAACACTTTCTTCTTTCTAACGCCCCATTGGTTTCCCTCTCTGATGCAGCCTTTCATTCCAACCAAGCAAACATTTAGACGGTCACCTAAGTGTTTTGCCATTTAGGAATGCAAAGAAAATTGCCACCAAAGTCAGAAAACTTTATCATAAATCACATCCCTTTGTGTAACACTTTTCATGTGAGTAAGCTCTGTTTCCTTGGGCTACAGAATTTCATTTAACACACAGTGGGCTGCTGCTAATCAGGGATTCCGGTAGGTTGGTACTTTCCAAGAGTATGAGAAGTCATGCTTCCAAATGAACTTGTATATATGTGTGTCATGAGGGTGAAGTTGCCAGAAAACCTAATTATTATGTCTGATGGGTTTTTGCTAATGACTGCCTTTCTAATACTCATTTATTATGTATCAATCACTTAGGAAGTATTCCCAGCATATCTTGTGAATGATTATGGCAAACATTTGTTTTCGTTCATGCCTTCTGCTAGGCAAACAAAGCCCTAGCTGTGTTAGTGCTTACCACTGTGCTTTATTCTCAGTTAGCGATATATCTCATATTTAAATTGAAAATTTGGGGGCAGATAATTTTTATTGACAAATGATTTTCATTTATAGGGAAATTCCAGTGTGGAAACTCCTTTCTTTGATTCAGATCAGCAATGCCTTTTTATCTTACAGTCTTAAAGATCTTTCTGGGTACTGAGAACCCAATTTACTTAGCCATGATCATACAGTCACTCTAAATCAGAGTCAGGATTTGAATACAACTCTTTCTAACCTAACCTAAATTTAAGCCTCTATCCTTCATACCATGCTCTCTCTCTCTCTCTCTCTCTCTCTCTCTCTCTCTCTCTCTCTCTCTCACTGATTCAGAATCATACATTGTTAGAGTTAGACAAACTCTTAAAGATCACAGGACTGTAGATATAGAAATGGAAGAGACCTCAAAAATCATCGAATCTATCACCCTCATTTTTCAGGTGAGGAAACTGAGGCACAGAGAATTTAAGTGACTTGCCTGAAGATCCACAGGTATTAAGCAATAGAAACAGGATTGTGATTCAGAACTCGAACTTCAAAGTCAATGCTCTTGTAGATGTCCCATGCTGCTCTCCCTTCACTGCTGCCACTTTACATGTCATGCTGTCTTCTCAAGACCCCCATGAGGTAGGTAGTCCAAGTATTATTATCCTTGTTATACAGAGAGGCCACTGAGGCCTAGAGAGGGAAGATGCTCACCCAAAGTCTCACAGCTTAGAAGCCTTGGATCTGAGGGCTCACAGCCAAGAGAGAGTCCTCTGAATGCAAGTCTACTTTACCATATCACTCCTGCAACAGAAACTCTCCAAACAAATAAATGGCCTTGTAAATCATGTGGCCTCTGTACCTTTGTCTAAGTAACCAGGATGAAAAACCAAGAAAATCCAAGAGCCCAAGGTAAGAGTGGCAATCTGGAACTGGGGGGCTCCTTTACACTGAGAATCCTCTCTCTACTTTGCACTTTAGGTCTCTGGCATTTCATAATGGAGTTTCCCCAGAAAAAGATGTGGGGAGACATGGAAGCCATACTTTAGACCTCCAAGTTCTAGAAAGGCAGGGGAAGGGATATGATAGAGGATAAGGAAGGGACAGTGGAGGTAGAATATAGGGGACTGTCAGCTGTGTTGATAGAAAAATGACTTTTAGTCAAAGTGCAGAAAGAACCCAGCGACTCAGTCATAACTTCTGCAAGCCAATGCAAATGATTTAGCAGGTGCAATGAACAGGGGCAGTGAGGACCTTGGAAATGTTAATGCTCCCAAACCATTATTCATACTGGGTTCCAGGAGCTGTTCTCTGAACTATTCTTATCAGACCTTTCACTTTGGGCATACCTCATATTCACAGGAACAGGATCAGAATGAAGGGATCATTCATTCATTCATTCAATAAGCAATTATTAGCATTCCCACAGTGATGAATGGTCACACACTAGTACATATGAGATGCTGTGCTATGTGCTAGGGAAGATGAAGAAGGATGAATTAAGACATAGTCTTCATTCTCATGGAGATTATAACAGATGAGAGAGGAGGAAACACTAAGGCATATAAACAAATCACTAGGCCAGAAATTAGAACATAACAAGTCAGACCAAAAAGTACAAGCAATGTCATGAGCTCACAAGAAGAAGGGATCAATTCCAGCTGGTGGGAACAAGGAAGGTTTAATGCAAGAGATGGCATTTGAGTTGGGCTTTAGAACTTACCAGATGTGTGAGACTTGAACAGAGAGAGATTTGTGGGGTGAGGGGTAAGAAGGGGAGCATCCTAGATAAAGGATTAAGTTGTATGGCCAGATGGATAGTCCCATATCCTAGCTAGGCAAACCACAGTGACTGATTAGCTTGATTATAAATAGTCCCAGATCAAAGTAACTCACACCATGACATAGAAGGGAGGCAGCTCATGGCTTAGGCCAAAACTTACAAGTGGCATGGGTGATCATCATATTTGAAAGGCTATGGATCAAATGATCACCTTATCTGGTTATAAGATAAGGCTCTTTCTTTTCCAGCTGGTTCAGTGTAAATGGTGACCAGGACTTGACAAGGAGATGCTTCCAGGAGAAGTAGGACCACCTCTAAGTGGTGTTGGTTACATTCAGAATTCTTAAAAATAAAATTGTATTTAAAAAGATCTCTACATTATGACTACAATCTACCTCCCCAGTCTTATGTCATGTTATTTTCCTTCTCACACTGAACTGTTAAGCAGTCTCATCCTACCCTCTTCTCCTTCCTCTTTGTATTCATAAAGGCCATGCTTGTCATATGTTCCCACATAAAGTGACCATCTGGTGAATCTTTTTCTTCCTTCAAAAGAGGAACCACCACCCAGCTGAAAGTGATCAGTTCTTCATTAAATATTCTTAGGAAAATTTATCTAGCTTTCTTTTCTTACCTACAACCAGAGGTATGCTGGATCCAGCTCATATTGTCTCACCAGAAATGACTGTTAAATTTTTGGTATCTCATTTCTATAGCACCTACCATGTGTCAGGCACCATGCCAAGAGCTTTACAAATATTATCTCATTTGATCTTCACAACAATACTGGCAGGTAGCAGTTAGTTTTATCCCCCTGTTACATATTAGGAAACTAAGGGCAACAGAGGTTAAGTGACTTGTCCAGGGTTACATTAACTAGTTAGTGTCTGCTGCCACATTTGAACATAGGTCTTCCTGACTCCAAGCCCAGCACTGTATCCACTGTGCTACTTGGCTGCCTCTAAGTAAGCAGTTATACCTCA
Source organism: Dromiciops gliroides (assembly GCF_019393635.1). NCBI lineage: Eukaryota > Metazoa > Chordata > Mammalia > Microbiotheria > Microbiotheriidae > Dromiciops > Dromiciops gliroides. The sequence goes on from NC_057862.1 coordinate 86,353,697, forward strand.
GAAATTGGCAAAAATCAGGGCTTAATCTATTACACTATTGATTGTCTAGATTTAAGAAAGTGATGGAGAAAATGTTAATAATAATGCGATTAAATGTAAAAGTGTGTCATGTGTTTTTGGAGAGTTGGTCATCAAACATTTACCAGCATACACCCACCTGCTCAATGCCTGTTAAAGAACCAAATTGAAGGTAGTCAAATAAACCAAGTAATATTTTACTTTCTAATAAGGGAAGATAGAGTCAGATGGCTCTGATCACTTCCAGTTGTGCAAAGTACATATTTTATAGCTTCCAGGACGGGGATGAGAAATGAGGGGAGGAGTTGGCTGTGAAGTGACAGAGGAAAAACATCACTGATGTTAGTCCATCATCGATGCACCACATTGATGTGGTTTCTATGTTTTAATTCTAAAATACTTTGCCTCACAAGGGTCTTTGTGGTGTCATAAGATTGTGCTTGTCATGTCAATTCAATAGTTCAGGTTCCTCAGTGAAGACAGTTCTGCCACAAGGAGAGTGTTTCAAGGAGGTGTCGGCCTTGTTCCTCATCTTCATTCCCTTCTACCTTATATTAGAGTTATTTCAATGTCTCATCACCCCCTGCCCTGACCTCATTCAATCATAATCTCCTGGAGAGGAAGGAATGTGTTTTCTTAACAATACATTTCCATGTATTCCTATGTATCACTTGCACCAGTAGATGCTTATACAGTTCATTGCTTTCTCTCTCAAATGATCAGCATTAATTCTTCATAAATGATATATTTTTAAATGTCTACATAGTATAAATTCAATATGGATTGATAAGGGATAGATTTTAGATCACTTTAATGGCACTTAGATTATTATTAGTATTCTTTCCAAAAAAAAAAAGAAAAAATTGACTTGTTCCTTGTTAGTATTTATCTACGAACTGATGATGTCTGGTGCATTTTAGGAACTGAATAAATAACAGTTGAATTTGATCATACTGAACCCTTGGGAAGTCATATTTGGCAGCCATATTGCATTCCAAGGTTTTCCTTTTAAAAAAGGAATGCTGATTTTTAAAAATTTCCTGACTTCCTCTTCCTATTTATTTTTACATTTCCAAAAAATATGACCAGAATGTTGTGAATTAAAGTAAGAAGAGAATAGAATGAAATGGGAAAGGCAAAAGGCTTATAGCAGCATGCACTGAAGTTTTGTAGGTCAGATTTCACCTAAAATGTAAATAAGCTTTCTAATGACTATGTTTATTTCTTAAAATATTCCTGAACTCCACACGGTAGAAATGAAAAATCTAGTTTTGTGACCTTGAGCCTCAGTTACCTCCTGTGCAAAATGAGGGAGTTGAATTAAGATGATCCCTGGGGCCCTTTCTAACCCTCTATCAGGGCTAGAACCCTAGGTTTCCTAACCCTAAGCTTCCATCACAGGATTTCAGACCACTCACTTGAAATGTATATTCTTTGAGGAATGTCTGATCCTGAAGCATAGGAAGATGAGGAATTATATAGCCTATCTAACAAATCAAAAATAAATGAAGTAACAACATAAAGGAAAATTTACCGTTATTTATAATTTACCATTTTTACCTTGTTTTCAATTGTCTCTTAGTCCTCTTTACTGTAGGAGCCCATTACATTTTATTATGCTAAACCCTATCTTCTGTCACATAAATTACAGTTAAAGATCTTAATATTAAAGCCTTTTAGCTCTAGGATCATATTTCAAGCTTTGTTCAAACCAGACGTTAATGCTGGAATTGAACACAGATCACTTTGTCATCATTACCTATGATCTCAAAAGTGTAATACAATTTTTGCTATATATGGCACAAGAATGCTTCTTGATATAACACTGAATTATGGAGATATATTGATTTGGGTAATATTTTGACAAAACAATAAAACTAAACCTGTTAGCTCCTCAACAGATACTAGGACATCAACCAAACTGTGATAGCAACAGTTATGAAGATAAAGGTTTCATTTAGCCCAGTTAAAATAGGAAGCTACTCAAACTTATTTTCATTTGGCTTGTTGTCAAGGGTTGGAGTTTTTTGTCCTTTCCTCACACTAATCAGTTGCATCAAAAATGGCCACTCATTCATGATATTTGGCTGCATTACCATTTGAATTTGTCGACTCATGTTGAGAAAAGTCAAGGCAGTGACAGATTGCATCATAGTAGAAAGAGTGCAGGAGTGATGTTAGGGAGACCAGAGCTCAAATCCCACCTCTGATACCTCCTAGCCAAGGGACCTCAAACAAGTTTTTCAGCTTCCCTAGACCTAATTTTTCCAAATCTATAAAATGGAAATAATAATTGATATAAAGAATACCAGCCTCACATCACTGGTGGTGGGCACAAGATGAATAATGACTGTAAAGAGAGAAAAAAGTCAAAGGGCAGTGTTTTCTCATAGCAAGGACAGTAAGCTAGCAAACTTTTATCCTAGGTTCTCCATCACTCACTGTGTGATCTTATATAAGTCATTTTATGACTAATATGGTAATGTTTTACATAATTATACATGTAGAACCCATATCTGCTTACTGCCTCAGGGAGGGGGGAGGGATGGGAGGGAAGGAGGGATAAAATTTGGAATTCAAAACTATAAATAAAAATGTTTATTATTTTTTTCATAAAAGTATTTTGTTATTTTCCAGTTACATGTAGAGATAGTTTTCAATATTTGCTTTTATAAGATTTCTAGTTTCAAATTTTTCTCCCTCCCTCCCCTCCCCAAGAAAGCAAGCAATCTGATAGGTTATATATGTACAATCACATTAAACATGTTTCTGCATTAGTCATGCTGTAAAAGGAGAATCAGAGCAAAAAGGAAAAACCTCAAAAACAAAAAACAAAACAATAGAAATAGTATGGTTCAATCTGCATCTAGATTCCATAGTTCTTTTTTTCTGTATTTGGAGAGCATTTTCCATCATGAGTCCTTTGGAACTATCTTGGACAATTGTATTGCTGAGAAGAGTCAAGTCTATCACAGTTGATCAACACACAATGTTGTTGATACTGTACGATGTTCTCTTGGTTCTGCTCATCTCACTTAGCATCTGTTCATGTAAGTCTTTCCAGGTGTCTCTGAAATCTGCCTGCTCATCGTTTCTTACAACACAATAGTATTCCATTACATTCCATAACAGTCATCATAAAAGCAGGAATAGGGGGGCAGCTAGGTGGCACAGTGGATAGAGCACTGGCCCTGGATTTAGGAGGACCTGAGTTCAAATCCCACCTCAGACACTTAACACTTACTAGCTGTGTGACCCTGGGCAAGTCACTTAACCCTCATTGCACTTCAAAACAAACAAACAAAAAAAAGCAGGAATAAACGATCCCATGCCAACTGTATGATCCAAAGTTGCCTTGCAAATGGCTGGTGATGAGCGTTACCATTTACACAGTGCTTTACAATTTACAAAGCTTTTATGAGGCAAATATCACAATTGTTATTATCTTCATGTGATAGATGAAGGAATTAAGCCTCAGAGGGATGACATGACTTGTTAGAGATCACTTAGTTAGCAAGTGGCAGGGCTAGGCCTTGAGCCCAAAACTTTAAGCTTCAAGTACATCAGTTGTTCATTACATTAGGCTGTAGAGAACAAGTCTATGAAGAATTCTAAATTCAGTAGTACTATCAAAAGTGGGCATTTTTCTGTATTTTTTTTTATTTGAACAAGGCTTTCAATGTTATAACTCCTATTTTCTTTGCTTTCCTTGCTGTCTCATAGTTGTTGGCTCTAACTGGGTGCAATCTCGGTGATTGCATCTGTTGCCAATTTCTTGTTTCAGGGCCACATCCACTCACAATTTAATGGAAGAATCCATAGAAAAGCATTCTCTAACCTGTGCATCTTCATCAGGGTTTTATCCATATAGGTAGTTCAGTCCAGAACATGAACTCAAAGTCAGCTCCTGCCTGGTCAACAAACAGAGATGCTAGAATACAAAAGAAGGCCTTGTCTCACCTACTTCTAGTCACCTGGAATTTTCTTGGGCTGATCTATGTCCCTACTTGATCAGAAATGTGAAAGCTTATATTTAACTATGAAATAACCTAAAAAGTCATAAGGGGGTGCAGCTAGATGGTGCAATAGATAAAGCACCAGCCCTGGATTCAGGAGGACCTGAGGTCAAATCTGGCCTCAGACACTTGACACTAGCTGTGTGACCCTGAGCAAGTCACTTAACCCTCATTACCCCTCAAAAAAACAAAGTCACACAGAATCTCTTCCATATTTAATCATATCTTGAGCTATGTTACCCTAAAAATAACTGACTACAACTATATCCTCCATTTGAGAGGCAAGGCGTTATAATAGAAAGAACACTGGGAATCAGGAAAAAAGTGAGTTCAAATACTACCTCAAAAACTAAGCAGCTATATGACCATGGGCAAGCTACCTAACTTCTCAGTCTCCATAAGAAAAATATTTGTACTAGTGGTATTACTGGGTTAAAAGTTTTGCACAGTGTAGTAACTTTGGGGTGTAGTTCCAAATTGTTTCCTAGAATGGCTGGACCAATTCTCAGCTAAAAATAATAATTTTTAAAATATCTGTAGTATCCATATATCTCATATCAGACAACCAGGAACAAATGAGGTCCTAAGCATTATAAGTCTTAAAACACTATATTTCATATTATTATTATTATATAATAATATAATTTTAACTATTAAACTTTTGTATTGATATTATATATAATAGATACTATATATCTTGAAACACTATATTATTATTGATATAAAAATAATTGCTTTTTTGTATAGATCTCAAGAATACCACAATAAACAAATACATTTTTAGGAAAGTATCTCTTTTCTGGTGATGCATTTCTAGACTTTTTTGATTGCTAAGAAGCCCCTCTCCTGACTCCCTGTTGATCACTACCTAAGCTGTTCTTTTAGGTATTAGGACTGTGAGTCAACCTACTATTTTCTTTTTTTGTTTGTTTGTTTTTTGGTTTATTTGGGGGGGGGCGGGGCAGTGAGGGTTAAGTGACTTGCCCAGGGTCAAATAGCTTGTAAGTGTCAAGTGTCTGAGTCCAGATTTGAACTCAGGTCTTCCTGAATCCAGGGCAGGTGCTACACTGTGCCACCAAGCTGCCCTCTCAACCTACTATTTTCACAAACACATAGAGACAAACTTGGCATAATGGAAAGAGCTTAAGACTTAGAGTCAGGAAGAGCTGGATTGAAATCCTGCACCTGATACCTACTAGCTGATCATATCAATCACTTAACCTCTATGTGTCTCAGCCAACTCCCTAAGACTTACTACTATGTCATACATAGACTGACAAAATATCAGATCTTTTGAAAAATAGTTACTACTGATAAAATTAAATCGAGGATATTCAGTCAATGTGGGTGCCTGGACAGAGTCAGACTGCCCAGGTACCCCACATCTATCATAGCAAAAACATGGAATCCGCACCCAACTAAATAATTATCTGAAATCAAATGACAGACTACAGTAAGTTTGTGGGCAGCAGTTTGTGGGCAGCAGGAAAGAGAAACACCAGCAAAGCCAGCACCAGCCTAGGCAAACAAGCTTGGCACCTCCAGGCACAACAGAAAATGGCCAAAACCACCCATCCCTGTAGGGCTTTGGAGAGCTCCCACATGGGGCCCTTTGAAGAGGAAGTGATCAGCACAACTACAGCTCAGACTCGAAAGCCCCAGGGCTTCCAGAACCTAAATGTCATGTCCTCAAATAACATAGAGGTCTTTAAAGATCCTGGACTCTGAACCTCAAATACCCTGGGAGGGGATGACCCTGGGAGGTGGAGGCCAGTGGAAGAACATAACAGGGCTTATCACCCTACCCAAAAGCATAGTGTGGGGCAGTGTCTGGCCCTGGCACAAAGCCCCAATGCATGAACTAAAGATGAAAGGATGAACAAACACTAGAAGACAACAATTAGTATTAAAAATTATTGCAAATAATTCGCCTATACCCCAGCCAAGGAAAGAATAATTCCATAATGATAGCAGAGACTAAAGGGATAAAATGAATTTTCCATAAGGACTACACAAATATCTAGGAAAAATGAAGCATGAGATAAAAAATAAAACAAATGCTCTGTATGAAAGAATTGGGAGATTAATAAATAACTCAGAAAAGAAAGTAGGAAACTCTACCAATGTAACAGACTATATGAAAACTAGAATAGAACAAATTAATGACTCTAGGAGACAGCAAAAAACATTAGGGAAAAAAAGATTGAGAAATATAAAATAGAAGATGTCTAATAAAAAAGAAAACAACTCACCTGGGAAACAGTTCAAGGAGATGTAATTTAAGACTCACTGGACTCCGTGAAAAACATGATTTTAAAAACTCTAGACACCATATTTCAAGATGTTATAAGTGAAAACTGATCACATCTATTTGAACCAGTGGATAAAGTGATGATTAAAAAGAATTCATTAATCACCTCCTGGAAAAAAAATCCTAAAAGTAAAAGTCTCAGCAATGTCATAGTCAAAATCCTTGGTTCTAACATCAAAGAAAAATACTGCAAGAATCTAGAAGCACAGTCAAGATAACGCAAGACCTAATCTGGCCTCAGACACTTAATACTTAACACTTACTAGCTGTGTGACCCTGGGCAAGTCACTTAACCCCAATTGCCTCACCCCCCAAAAATGAGAAGAAATTTTGGAATACAATATTCCAAAGGGCAAGAGATAAGCTAATAACCAAGAAAAATTTACCCTGGAAAGCTGAACATAATTCTACAGGGGAAGGGAGAGGGAATGGCTTTTAATGGAATAGAGGACATTTAAGCATTTCTGATAGAGACCAGCGCTGAGTAAGAATTTTGAAATGCAAACATAGGAATCCTGAGAAACTCAAAAGATTAATCTATTTGAGCAATTGGAAGAAACAACTGATGCATTGCTCATATTAGAAGAGCTAGAAAAAAGCATACTTCCTTAAGAACTTTGATGTATTCAAAGGGCATTAAGAGAGTTAAATAAGAAAAAACAAAATAGAGAACCATGGAATGGATTAGTTCTGTTTGCGGGGAGGGGAGGGGTTGAGGGGGAAAAGAAGGAAGAGTAAAAAGTGTGAGATTTAAAATTGGATATTAGATCATAAATCTCCCCTACTTAACCCTTCCCTTAATTCATCTCCCAGACTAGTAAATGGAAGAAGCTTCTGGTTTTCTAGATAGAGCCTTTATTGTATATAAGGTGTTGTTGATTAGAAGGATAGGAAAACAGAAATACAGTACAAATCGTCTTAAATCTAGGCTTAGTCTATATTCCTTATAAAAACTCACTAAACCGATTTAGGCCACCTTTGGAGTGAGTCAGACCGTCTGTGCCGTGCCACCCGGAGTCCCGCCAAGCCGGCATAAAAGGCTACTCCCCTTCTCTCCACCCCGGAAGTCAAAAAAACCCGGCAGGCAGTCTGACATGCGCAGCAGGCGGACTGTACCCGGCAGGCAGTCTGACGTGCGCAGCAGGCGGACTGTACCCGGCAGGCAGTCTGACATGCGCAGCAGGCGGACTGTTCATCTCCTCCCCAAAAGGGTGGTCCTTGAAAAACTGGCGTCTTTCAGTTATCCTAGCCGACTGTTAAAAACTTTCATATTTTACCACAAAAGAAAACACTAGTGTAGAAAGGAGGAAAAAGAGGAAAAAGAACTTCCTGTTTCTCATAATTGGGGTACATGAGAAGAAGGTACAAAACACACAAAGAAAAGGGTGGAATGAGTGGTTATCAGATGAATCTCACTCATATCTGAAATGAACAAATAAGGATTGAACACTCAGTTTGGTGTTGAAATAGGACCTGAGGTTTGCTGTGTTATTCAATGCAAAGATAGAGATGAGAATAGAGGAAGGTTTTTCCTTTTCAGAAGGGGTTCCACAATGGAGAGTCTGCTTGCCCTTTTTAAGGGGACAGGAAAACTTTCAAGGGTGGTTGCACACACACACACACACACACACACACACACACACACGAAACAGACCTCTCCACTTATAGCATTTTCTCTCACCTGACTCTGTAAATGAAGGGGTCAACTAGATTCCCCCAAGAGTACTATTCAAGAGAATGAGATGAAGAGACAAGCTGACTCATCTTTTCTGAAGTCTTCTCCAGTTCTGACTGTGAAGACAATTCAAAAAGGCTCTTCCTTTACCTCGTGGTTGGCAGATCCATCAGTTACGGAATGTCAGTGCAGATACTACAATTGTTCCAAGGCACATCTATTCCACATCATCACAACCCTTCTAGAAGAAGGCTCCTTAGTATCTCCACGTGAAGAGATGCCATCAGAAGCACTCTGTGCATGCTTCATAACCTGTTACAAATGGAAAAGGCTGCAAGATTTGCAAGTTAAGGAACCTATTTGTTCAACTTCTGTGTTCATTGACTGAATGAATGAATGAATGAACTAACTTAATAAGAGTTTTAAGAGGATTTTCTACACTAGAAATACAATCTCCTAGAAATTGTGGAATGTGTGCAAAACCATTTACATTGGCACAGAATTCCCTCCTCCTCAAAAGACCAAAGAAGGTAAGAAAATAAGTCACTAGACATATTTGATGGCATAATAGTTTAAGATATAACTTCCTTTTAATAGTGTCTCAGCATATAGATCATTATAAGTCTGACATGAAACCATTTTTTTTCTGTTGAGTATATAAAATATTCTAAGGGCTTATGACAGCAGCAAAAGGATTGTCCATTCAACATACCAAAAATGTTCCTACCCCTTAGGCTTCATTTTGGTATGTAGGAACCTCTATCTTTATTAAGAGGGAGATTTTTTTGACTATGTCTTTTTCAATTTCAACTGCAAGTCAGGTCATGAGTTCCCCTAGTGATAGAGATATAAATATTGCATTGTATAAAAGGAATAGTTTGGCTCTCATTTTAAAGAATCCCCTTGGGTAAAATATTACACCAAAGTCATCGTGTTCCTGGCCTTTTGCATTCCCTTGCCTTTTTGGCAATAAACTCCACATGAATAATGAGGGGCTGTTAATTTCAAATGTGTTGGATCCTATTTCAGGAATGGTATTTAGTGCTTCCTTAGCCTCCATTCTTATTTTTACATTCATATTTAGAATTATCTTTTGCTTATTGACCTAATAATTGTCAGATCTTTTCTTGTTTGAGAGTGGAAGGCCCTCATACAAGGCATTTCCCAATATAAGAGTCACTTCTCTATGAGCATTGGCTCCTTTATATGTTTCCAATTGTACTCTATTTTACATCTGAGAGATTTTAAAGCAGTGGGTTCTTTTTTTCCTGCTCCCACATTTGGGGGTACTGCTTCCTGAAACATTTGGAGTTGGATATATTGCTTTGATGGTTTTTGCCTCTTCCTATTATTGTACGCATGATAAATGGTGATTTTCCTTGCATGCATTTATATGGCTACTCCTTTATTTGCTGCATGTTTATTAACTGGGAGCTGTTAATTATATAAGAAGATAATTTCATGTAAATATCAGATTTAAAAGCAGCCTATCTACCCTGCCTACTGTTTCACAAGAAAGCTTCAGGATTTGTTTTTTTGTTGTTCTTACACGAGCAAAGCAATTAATTGATTCTGCTGATTGAATGAAAAATGCCTCCTAATTGCTTCATCCCATCAAGCAGCTCCTGGAATGATTTCCTGCTGGCACTGGGACAGCAGGCCTCTATGATATGTCATCTCTGTTTATTTCTGTAATGAGGTCTCAGAGCCTGGGCCAATGGTCAATGAAGGGGTTCCACAATGGGGAGTCTGCTTGCCCTTTTTAAGGGGGCAGGTAGAAATTGATCCAGTTATTCTGGATTATTCTGGTTAAAAAGAAAAAGCCTAGATTAGACAATTACTCCTCTCCTTCAGTTTTATTACTACCACCACCAGCATCGTCATCATCGTCATCATCGAACAGCAGCATTATCATCACAAATGGTGATTATATTCTATCATCACTTCGATTTCTTTCACTAATGAGAATCACATTCCATCCATGCCTGCCCATGCTGGATACATCTCATTGATAAATTCACACATTTGACAAATAGGGTTCAAACTAATACTGTGAGGACCGTCTTCAAATACTTTTGACATCATGGTACCAGTGAAGTTGTCCAATAATTTACATCATTCTCATTATGTGATGAGTTCGTCTCTTTTTCTGGCATACCTTTCTTTGAACACATCCTTTATTCCAATTCTTCTTTATAGTCCTTTCTTTGTTATATGTTATATCCTGTTCATGCCCACTTTTGCCCTTGAGTGAGCCTCACATTTAATTCTTCAGAGATCCTAGTATTTGATGACTCATAGTCCTAAAACATCACAGGAATATTATTAGAATTGGAAAGATAAACCTTTGTTTTAGAGAGACATCATCAGGACGTTAAAAGAACTTCACAGGGGCAGCTAGGTGGCGCAGTGGATAGAGCACCGGCCCTGGAGTCAGGAGTACCTGAGTTCAAATCCAGCCTCAGACACTTAACACTTACTAGCTGTGTGACCTTAGGCAAGTCACTTGACCCCAATTGCCTCACTAAAAAAAAAAAAAAAAAAAAGAACTTCACAGTTCTTAAAGGCAAACAAGTTCACTTTCTCCTCTTCTCCAATTCTGGACTCATTTAATTGTCTATTTCCAGCATCTGTCCAAGATATGACGATGATAGGATCCTAAGTGTCGAACTATAAAGGGCATTAGAAGCTATCTGAGTGTAGTCCATCTTTTAGCCTCATTACCAGGGGGATTGCCCTCAAAAGACTTGTGGGGGGAGGATAAACTACCTGCTGGCTAGACATTTTACCCAGAATGCCCCAAGTTCCTAGTCTTGTTATTGAAGTAGAATGAGCTGCTGGTAAAGAGAAAGATTCAATGAAGCCATTATTGGCCTGCCAAGGAGACAACACAGCACAGTTACTTCTAGTGGTTCGAGTCAGTATGGGAGGTTTAAGAAAGGATGTATACATTTAAAGCATGGGCTTGAAACTGCTTTGCTGATCCTGCAAAAGCCAGAAAGAGAAGACAGTGAACTCCACCTTTTTCCAGGAAGAAACCAGATTTGCCTCTTTGTGGGTCACTCCTGTTCACTTCACACTTTTATTGTTACCTATAGGCTATTTGGAACACAGCCAGATTTTGAAATTTTTGTTCTTTTTCTAAAAATTTACATCATTCTTAAGACATTAATGCATGACAAAACCCATTGGCCAATAAAAACCCAGCTGTTTGCTGTGTTATTCAATGCAAAGATAGAGATGAGAATAGAGGAAGGTTTTTCCTTTTCAGAAAAAAAAATTCATTTTACCCAGAAAGATTGATCTGGAGGCTAAAGGAAAGAAGAGGTCCTTGTTATTCTCCATAAGCTTTGTAGAAATACCCAAGTCACCAACTGGAAGCCTACACTTATTTTGCTTCCCTTTTGATAAAAAGACAGTGATCCGGAAGTAGTTCACTTGTGGGGGAGGGGCAACATGAAGCTTCACTCTTCAGGTTTTGAGTGGCAAGCTTTCCTCTAGGAATTTCAAAGCATATAACCTGGTTGGGGGACAGGGAAGGCGGCTGGGGAGAGGTGGCAAAAGTGAGTGGGTCTGTGGATAACCTAGCTGGAGCGATTTAACTGATTACACATCTCCCAGAGCCATACTAGCATAGCAATAGCAATGGAATGAATGACCTGACCAGTGTGTATAAACTCCTCATTGGCTCTCCCTGATAGTTAAAATAGTCTCATAGACAAGTTCTATAGATTGTCTAGACAATAGTCATTTTTCATCCACTTAGTTTTTCCTTTGTCCATAATTAGGATAAACTATAGGACAGGTAGGTGATGTAGTGGATAGAGCACTAGGCCTGGAGTCGGGAAGACCTGAGTTCAAATCCAGCCTCAGACACTTAACAGTTACTAGCTGTGTGACTCTGGGCAAGTCACTTAACCCTCTTTACTTCTGTTTCCTCATCTGTAAAACGAGCCAGAGAAGGAAATAGCAAACCTCTCTAGTACCTTTGCCAAGAAAGCCACAAATGGGGTCATGAAGAGTCAGACATGACTGAAAAATGACTCAACAAGGCTAAACTCGTAAAATTCTGCAGATTTCTTGAAAGTTATAACAGCAGAAGCAATTTTGCTTTATGGCCCTTTGATTATTTATTTTAAATAATGCATTAAATAGAGAGATATACACTCACTGAATGTATTCACCATTCTCTTTTAGGAGACCTAGCACAGAACCCAAGTTGAAGAGAGATTCTGCATAGATGCTCCTTTCTATGTTAGCAGATGGCATTCTGTTAGGTATATCTTGTTCTAGAATACTACAATAGTTTCTAAATTAGAATGCTTACCCAATTCCCTTTGCTGTTCATGTCTTCTCTCAGTGGATTATCTCTAGTTTATCATATATGCGTATATATGCATATATGTGTGTACATATATATGTATCTTGTTTTTGAATATTTGTTTTGCATTTTGTCTCCATCATTAGTCCATGAGCTCCTTGAAAGCAGGGTCTGACACTTGCCTTTCTTTGTATCTCCACTTAGCACATTGCCTGGTACACAGTAGGTACTTCATAAATGTCTGTTGAGAAATGAGATTCATTATAACTTCAGATTCATATTTATTTAGAGGTGAAGTGATATACCCAAGGTCCCATAGGTGGTAAGTAGCAGAACCAAGACTTTAATCCTGCGCATTTTCCTTTTTACCACACTGCCTTTGTTGTTGTTGTTGTTGTTGTTTTTGCAGGGCAATGAGGTTTAAGTGATTTGCCCAGGGTCACACAGCTAGTAAGTGTCTAGTGTCTGAGGCTGGATATGACCTCAGGTCCTCCTGAATCCAGAGCCGGTGCTTTATCCACTGCACCACCTAGCTACCGCCCCCTCCCCCCACTGCCTTTGTTGACATTAAATGGGTTACCCAAGGATATTAAGTGGCAGAGCTAGGATTGGACATCAGTTCAGTGCATTTTTGCTATATCAGTACTGACAATGATGTTAATAACCTACAGTTTCAAATGGTATGTTTTGAAATGGTGTTTTCCTCAATAATGAATATTTATCAACATAGATTCATCAACATTCTCCCACCCTTATGGTCATGACAGATGGCCATGGTTAGAAAGTTTAGTTTGTGACCACTGTATGGAGTAAACCTGACTGAACTATTCTGGGAATTCAAAAGCTTGTTCTTGCTAACAATGCTTTACTGAACTGAGCAGACCAACCTTGGAACACAGTGACAGACATAGGCAGAGCCTTCCATTCACTGCAGTTGTTCACCCAATCTAAATACACATTTTTATTTAAAATTTTGAATTCCAAATTCTATGCTTCCCTCCCCTTGGGTGGCTTGCTTTTTCCTTCTCCAGATCATTTAAAACATTATTCTGAGGAGGGGTCCATAGGTTTCACCAGACTAGTCAAGAGGTCCATGATACAAATAAGGTTTAGAACCCTTAGACTAAATCATTTCTAAGGTCCCTTCCACTTCTCTTTCTAAGATCTTATGATTTTATATTTGATCATAGAGCAAGTATTTATGCCTGATTTTTATAAATGCCATAAGATTCTAGGTGAGTGTAAATTTTTCCAATTAAATCAAAATACTGACATGGAAGATGACACTCATATCCTACAGCCCCAATATGTCTTTAGAGAAACAGTACTGGGTCTGTAAGTGGTCAATGGATTTTTAGTAGTCAAATCACCATCGAAAGTTATGAATATATCACTAGACTAAAATGGAAATATTGTTCATGATTGTCCTAGATGGAATCTCATTTCAGGAAATGGATCTTCTAGAGACATTAATTAAAGCATTATACACTGTAATTATACAGTATAGGGACTTTCATAGCCTATGCTTAATTGATTATATTATAAAATGATTAGCATATGGTAGAAGAATTACATTTTAAATATTACCAGGATCTGGTGAACTTTGAGTCAGAAGCTCAAGGGCTTTTATTTTTTATTAATTTCATTATTCTACTGCTTAATAGCTATGGGGACCAATATACATATAAATTCACCCCTCTTGGACTCAGTTTGTCCTTCTGTAAAATGAAGGTGTCCATCAACCCCTTCAAATGAAGCTTCCTTTTGTTGAAAACTCCCTTAAGGACCCACATGTACAAAAATATTTATAGCTGTTCTTTACGTGGTGGCAAGGAATTGGAAGTTGAGGGGGTGCCCATCAATTGGGGAATGACTGGACAAGTTGTGGTATATGAATACAATGGAATACTATTGTGCTGTAAGAAATGATGAGCAGGGGGCAGCTAGATGGTGCAGTGGATAGAGCACTGGCCTTGGAGTCAGGAGTACCTGAGTTCAAATCCAGCCTCAGACACTTAACACTTACTAGCTGTGTGACCCTGGGCAAGTCACTTAACCCCAATTGCCTCACTAAAAAAAAAAAAAAAAAAAAAAAAAAAAAGAAATGATGAGCAGGAAGAGTTCAGAGAAACCTGGAGGGTCGTGCGTGAGCTGATGATGAGTAAGATGAGCAGAACCAGAAGAACATTGTACACAGTATCATCAACATTGAGTGTTGATCTACTGTGATGGACTATATTCTTCTCACCAATGCAATGGTACAGAAGAATTCCAGGGAACTCGTGATAGAAGAGGATCTCTAAATCCAAGGAAAAAAAAAAAGAACTGTGGAGTATAGATGCTGAATGAACCATAATATTTCTTTTGGTTTTGATGCTGTTGTTTTTTTCTATTTTGAGGTTTTTCATCATTGCTCTGATTTTTTCTCTTATAACATGACTAATGCAGAAATAGGATTAATGTTATATATATATAACCTATATCAGATTACCTGCTGTCTAGGTGAGGGGGGAGGGAGGGGAGGGAGGGAGAAAAATCTGAATTTGTAAAGCTTGTATAAACAAAAGTTGAGAACTATCTTTACATGTAACGGAAAAAAATAAAATACTTTATTAATTTAAAAAAAAAAGAAAAAAAAGAAAAAAAAAAGAAAACTCCCTTAAGAATCAGAGTTTCAATGGCACTCTAGGTATTTTTAATCCTTCCACATGAAGAAGACTCTGACCCCTACACATACAAGAAAAAAAAATAACATGGAGATCCAAGTTTCCTAATGAAATCAAAAGTAGGATCATAGCTTTACATCTCATCATTTAGTCCAATCCCTCATTTTACAAATGAGGAAACTGAGGTTCATAGAAGTTAAGTGACTTGCCTAAGGTCATACAGGTAGTAAAAGTGGCAAAGTTGGGGGATTCAAACCCAGTGTCTCCAACTCCAAATTCACTCTGCACTCCATACCCTGCTCCCCTCTCAAATCATATAGATCTTGGATTTATACCATTTTTATACTGCAAATGGAAGAGGGGTAGTTATCTTAAATGTGATGGTATATATTTAAATATGGGCTTTGGAAATTCTGAATTCTTAATGACCTAAGGTGATTAATTAACAATAAGATAGTAGGCCAGGAAAAATAAGCAAATACAGTGGAGTTGTGGTGGTTATTATTTGTCCTTCATTTTCGAAGAGAACCAATGGCATCACAGGGTGATGTCTTGACTTATGCATGAATTGGATTTAAGTGAGGCAGAGAGATTTTCATAAAATCGTCAACCTTGCTCTTTTCCAGAGTCATTAAAGTCCAGTGGCAAGAGAAAAGTTAGAACATAGTGGATGATCTTGGCATCTTTGATGTTTGACCAAGTTCAAATTGATTCACAGCACTTGTTTTAGCCATCTCCATGGTCTTTGAAACAGTTTTCATTGACCCATTCTGCCTTCACTTGCTTGGGGTAGACACCCTTCTAACTCACCAACAGGTTTGAGGTCTGTCAGTTGCCCTCAACCTGGTTTAGCCCAGCTGCTAAAATGGTTTACCAATGTGTGGCCAAATTGCATGCTCCAACTTCTTAGAGCCACAGGTGAAAGTTAAGTGCCAAGTGAATACCAAAAGTAGATGAACAACCCTAAAAAGGACTCAGCAAGCCCTTACACTGGAGGTGCTAGTCCTCCCTGAGCATCTATGTGTCCTGACAGAGGAGTATGACTGATTTGAGAGAAGACTGTGAGATTAAAAAAACCTATGCATCAAAAGAACAACGATAAAGAGAGATTATTTGGTTGAATTTGTGTCAGGAAAAGCTGAAGTAAACAACAATAAGTACATCACCTGTTCAGGAATAGGTCACTCAATAAAACAGCTTCAGATAAAGAATAGTCACTGGGAGTAAAGGGTGGAAAGAGGGAGATTTTTCCTATTCAAAAAGATCCCAGAAAAGGTAAACTAATCAAAGTGCTGAGAAGACACAAGGTCTGAGGTTAAGAGATGGCCAGCTGACCTAAGAAAGGAATAGGCTGAAATTGTCAAAAAGTGAGGCTATGGGGCAGCTAGGTGGTGCAGTGGATAGAACACTGGCCCTAGATTCAGGAGGACCTGAGTTCAAATCCGACCTCAGATACTTTACACTTACTAGCTGTGTGACCCTAGGCAAGTCACTTAACACCAATTGCCTCACCAAAAAAAAAAAAAAAAAGTAAGCCTATCTGGATTTAGGAACTAATCTGAGAACCTATAAATTAAAGGCATGCTATTTAAAAGCTGAAAGACCTCTCTTTCCCTGGTTTGTGCACCTAGCGCTACCTCCCAAGATAGCGAAGTAGCTTTACACTCCCAATGGCTGTCAATGTGTGATAAAATGATCACACAATTTGCATGATAGAACAGGAGATGTTGTTAATTCTTAGATTTTTGCTGTACAAATCCAAGATCTATACACTTTGGATAGTTTCACCCATCACATAGACATCAATTATCATCTCCATGCAGACGATTCCAGAATCTACATATCCAGCTCCAATGTAGACTCATACCACCAACCACTCCTTTAGGTGTCTCCACTTGGATGCCCCATAGACACCTCCTATTCAACATTTCTAAAATATAACTCATTATATTCTTCCTCCAAACACATCCTTATACCAAAATTCATGTATGTATATGTATGAATATGTTTATAAACATATACATTCACATGTATATTTATATATGTGTGTATGTATCCTTCCATAGGCAGCTAAGTGGCACAGTGAATAGAGTACCAGACCTAGAATCAAGAAGACCTGAGTTAATATTCAGCCTTATTCACTTACTAGTTGTGTGACCCTGGGCAAGTCACTTAACCCTATTTGCCCCAGTTTCCTCATCTGTAAAATGACCTGGAGAAGGAAATGGCAAACCATTCTGGTATCTTTGCCAAGACAACCCCAAATGGAGTCACAAAGAGTCAGAAACAATTAGACAACAATAATCCTAATAACAATAATAATACTACAAGGTTCACAATCTTGGATTCATCCTTAACTCTTCACTTTCCTTCATCCCCTATATTCAATCAGTTGTTAATTCTTATTGATTCTACCTTCACACTGTACCCTTCTCTTCATCCAGTGTCTACCCTAGTTCAAACCCTTATGACCTCCCACCTAGATTATGACAATGGCTCCCTAATCAGTTCCCATATTCCCATTCTCTTTGCTCTTTAATCCTTAGAGTGCTTCCATATTTCTAAAGCATATAATAAATCTTTTTAAATAATAAACATTTTGACTTTGAAATTTTATCCTTTCTTCTCTCCTTTCCTTCCCCCCTCCCTGAGGTGATAAGCAATCAGATATAAGTTGTAAATGTGCAATTATGTAAAGCGTTACCATATGAGTCATTTTATATAAGAAAACTTGAATAAAAGAAAAAAGTAAAAGAAAGTGAAAAACAGCATGCTTCAGTCTGTGTTCAGTCAATATCAGTTCTTTCTTTAGAGGTGGATAGTATGCTTCATCATTAGTCCTTTGGGATTGTCTTGAATCATTGTATTACTGAGAATAGTTAGGTCATTCACAGTTCTTCATCAAACAGTATTGCTTTCATTGTGCTCAAAGTTCTCCTGGTTCTGCTCACTTCACTCTACATCAGTTCATACAATTCTTTCCAGGGCTTTCTGAAATTGTCCTGCCTATCATTTCTTATAGCACAATAATATTCCATCACAATCATATGCCACAGCTTATTTAGCCATTCTCCAACTCACAACGTAAATCTTAAAGTACAGTATAAATAGTAGCTATTGTTATTATATCAGTCTCTTTTTGTTATGGGGATTGGGGAGTTAAGAAGTGGCTTCTAAGGGGCTCAATCTCCCAGAACATGAAAGAATGTTAATTGGCTATATGTTAGTTAATTTTCAGGTTTATATGTGAACCTTATTTCTCTAAAGACTTACCTCTATCTAAAATAAGAGGGAGAAACCCAGAGAAGGAGGAGAACTTACCACATGAAAGTTTAAGAAAAAATATTTTAAATCCAAAGATTTCCAGAGAAATCTAAGCTTTGGGGAAACGTGTTGGTTTTAAAAAAACTTTGTATAGCACCAGACTTCTGCCCCTACCCTAGGACAAAGAAGGCCAAAGACAAAAATGTTCCTTTACAACTTATTAATTTATTTTCTTAATATATTTTTATTCATTTCATTAAATAATTCTCAATTATTTTTAAAATTTTTGACATTCATTTTTTTTAAATTTTGAGTTCCAAATTCTCTCCCTCCCTCTCTCCCCTCATTCACCCCGAGTGATATTGATTGATATTGATTAAACATGTGAAGTCATGCAAAACATTTCCAATATTATCCATGTTGAAAAAAAACCCCAAACACACACAAAACAAGAAAAATAAAGTCTTTTAAAAAATATACCTTGATGTCCACTCAGAGTTCATAAGTCCTCTCTTTGGAAGTGAATAGCATTTTTCATTATGAGTCCTTTGGAATTATCTCGATCAGAGCAACTAAGTCTTTTACAGCTGATCATCCTTACAATATTTCTGTTACTGTGTGCAATGTTCTCCTGGTACTGCTCACTTCACCTTGCATCAGTTCATGTAAGTCATTCTAGGTTTTTCTGAAATAATCCTTCTTGTCATTTCTTAAAGCATAATAATCACATATTACAACTTGTTTAGCCATTCCCAATTGATGGGTATCATCTTGATTTCCAATTCTTTGCCACCACAAAAAAGCTGCTATAAATATATTTGTACAAATAGATCTTTTCACTTTTTCTTTGATTTCTTTGGGATATATACCCCTGGTAGTGATATTGCTGGTTCAAGGGGTACGAACAGTTTTATAGCCCTTTGGGCATAGGTCCAAATTGCTCTTCAGAATGTTTGGACAAGTTCACAACTCTACCAACAGTGCCTTAGTGTCCCAATTTTTCCATATCCTATCTACCATTTATCATTTTTTTCTTTTTGGTCATGTTATCCAATTTCATAGGTGTGTGGTGTTATCTCAGAGTTGTTTTAATTTGCATTTCTCTAATAAATAGTGATTGAGAGCATTTTTCATGTGACTTGACAGCTTTGATTTCTTCTTTGGAAAACTGTTGATTCTCATCCATTGACTATTTGTCAATTGGGCAATGGCTCATTTTTAAAATATTTGGCTCAATTCCCTACATATTTGAGAAATGAGACCTTTATCAAAGAAACTTGCTGTAAAACTTTCCCCAGTTTCCTGTTTTCCTTCTAATGTTGCCTGCTTTAGTTTTGTTTATGCATAAAAATTGAATTTAATGTAATCTAAATTATCTACTTTATTTCTTGTGAACCTCTGTATTTCTTGTTTGATCATAAATATGTTCCTTATCAATAGATCTAATTTAGAAATTTTTCCTTGCTCCCCTAATTTATTCATGATATGATTCTTTATGACTAAAGTATTTCTCTATTTTGACTTTATCTTGGTATATATTATAGAATGTTATTCAATGCCTAATTTCTTCCAAATGGCTTTCCAGTTTTCCCAGCAATTTTTATCAAAGGTTGAGTTCTTACCCCAAAAGCTTAGGTCTTTTGCTTATCAAATATTAGATTACTACGGTCATTTACTATTGTGTATTGTATCCCTAATCTATTCCACTCATTCACCACTCATTTTTTTTGCCAGTATGGGATTTTTTTTTTTTAGGATTTCCACTTTTTAATATAGTTTGAAATCTGGTACTGCAAGGCTGCCTTCCTTTACATTAAAAAAAAATTATTGGGGTGGCTAGGTGGCGCAGTGGATAGAGCACCGGCCCTGAATTCGGGAGTTCCTGAGTTCAAGTCCGGCCTCAGACACTTGACACTTACTGGCTGTGTGACCCTGGGCAAGTCACTTAACCCCATTGCCCTGTAAAAAAAAAAAATTATTCCCTTTATAATCTTGACCTTTTGTTCTACAAGATAAATTTTATTATTTTTATAACTATGAAATAATTCTTAAGTAGTTTGATTAGTATGTCACTGAATAAGTAAATTAACAGGTAGAATTTTCAGTTTTATTACATTGGCTTGGCCTATCCATGAACAATTAATATTTCTCCAGTTGTTTATTTCTGTCTTTATTTGTGTGAAGTGTGTTTTGTAATTGTGTTCAGAGTTAGTAAGTTTGTTTTGGCAGGTAGACTCCCTAGTATTTCATACTGTCTCTAATTATTTTAAATGGAATTTCTTTCTACCTTTTCCTGCTGGTTTTTCTTAGTTTTATATAGAAATGCTAATGATTTGTGTGGATTTATTTTATATCCTGCAATTATGCTAAAGATGTTAATTGTTTTAACCAGCTTTTTCATTGATTCTCTAGGGTTCTCTAAGTATACCATTATATTATTTGTAAAGAGTGATAGTTTTGTTTCCTCATTGCCTATTTTTATTCTTTCAATTTTGTTTTCTTCTCTTACTACAATAGCTAGCATTTCTAGTACAATATTGAATAGTGTTGATAATGGAGATCCTTATTTCATGCCTGATTTTATTGGGAAGGCTCCAACTTTATCACCATTGCAAATAATGCTTTCTCTTGGTTTTAGAGAGATACTATTTATCATTTAATAAAAGATCCATTGATTCCTATGCTTTCTAGTGTTTTTAGTAAGAATGGGTGTTATATTTTGTCAACAGCTTTTTCTACATCTATTGAGATAATCACATTATTTTTATTATTTTGTTATTGATATGGTCAATTATGGCAATAGTTGTTTAGTTTTCTGTTTTGTTTTAAATATTGAACTAGCCCTGCCTTCCTGGTATAAATCCCACTTGGTTATAGTGTAAGATCCTTGTGTATATTGCTGTAATCTCCTTGCCAGTATTTTATTTTAAAATTTTTACATGGCTATTCATTAAAAAAAATTCATTGATAGTTTTGTTTCTATTTTTGCTTTCCCTTGTTTAGATATCAAAACCATATTTGTGTCATAAAGGGAATTTGGTGGGATTCCTTCTTTCCCTATTTTTTCAAATAGTTTATATGCTATTGGGATTGGTTATTCCTTAACTATTTGGTAAAATTCATTTGTAAAACCATATAGTCTTAAGGATTTTTTTCCTTAGGCAGCTCATTGATAGCTTCTTCAATTTCCTTTTCTAAACTAGGATTAAGTATTCTTTTTCCTCTTATGTTAATCTGAGCAGTTTATATTTTTGTAAATATCCTTTTATTTCATTTGGGTTGTCAGTTTCATTGGCATATAATTAGGCAAAATAACTCCTAATAATTGTTTTAAATTCATCTTCATTGGTAGTGTACTAACCTTTTTCATTTTTGATACTAGTAATTTGGTTTTCCTTTTCTATTTTTGAATAAAATTAACCAATGGTTTAACTATTTTATTAATTTTTTTATAAAAACAGCTCCTATTTTTTTAATTAGGTCAGTGGGGTTTTTTACATTCAATTTTATTAATCTCTTCTTTCTTTTTTCAGAATTTCCATTTTGGTGTTCAATTGGGTATTTTAATTTGTTCCTTTTGTAGTTTTTTTTTAGTTGTATGCCCAATTCATTGTTCTGTGCTTTTTCTCTTTTAATGATATGTGCATTTAGAGATATAAATTTCCCCCCAAGTACTGCTCTGCCTGCATCCCACAAATTTTTTAATTTTGCCGCATAGTTGTAATTCTCTTTAATGAAATTATTGATTGTTTTTATGATTTGTTCTTTGATCCACTCATTCTGTAGAATCAAATTATTTAGTTTCCAATTAATTTTTTAATTTATGCTTCCACAGACCTTTATTAAATGTAATTTTATTGCATTATGTCTGAAAAGGCTGTGTTTCATATTTCTGCTTTTAACAAATTTAAAAAGAAAAGAACTATGTCTGCTTTTTTCATTTGGTTGTGAGGTTTTTATGTCCTAATTCATGGTCAGTTTTTGTGAAGGCACTATATACAGCTGACAAAAAGGTATAATGCTTTCTATTCCTATTCAGTTTTCTCCAGAGGTTTATCATATCTAACGTTTCTAAGATTTCATTCATATCTTTGGCATCTTTCTTATTAATTTTATGGTCAGATTAATCATGTTCTGAAAGGAGAAAGTTGAAGTCCTTTACTAGTATAGTTTATTTACTAGTATATTTCCTCCTATAACAATTTAACTTTTCCTTTAAGAATTTGGATGTTGGGGGTGGTTACGTGGTACAGTGGATAATGCCCTGGATTCAAGATGACCTGAGTTCAAATGTGACCTCAGACACTTGACACTTACTAGCTGTTTGACCCTGAGCAAGTCACTTAACCCTCATTGCCACACAAAAACAAGCAAACAAAAACAAATAGAATTTGGATGTTGTACCATTTGGCACATATATGTTTTGTTGTCTATTATGTCTTTTAGCAAGATGTAGTTTCCCTCCTCATCTCTTTTAATTAGTTCTATTTTTATTTTTGATTTGTCTGAGATGAGGATTGCTACCCTTGCCAATTTTACTTCAGCTGAAGCATAATAGATTCTACTCTAGTCCCTTATTTTAACTTTGTGTGTCTTTCTGTTTCAAGTGTGTTTCTTGTAAACTTCTTGTTGGATTCTGGTTTCTAATCCATTCTGCTATCTGCTTCTTTTTTATGGATGAGTTTATCCTATTCACACTCAAAGTTATGATTAGTAACTATGCATTTCCTTCCATCCCATTTTTTCCTGTTTACCCTTCTCTCTCTTTATCCTATCTTTCCTCTAAAGTCTGTTTTGCTTCTGACTGCTGTCTTCTTTTATCTGCCCTCCCTTTTATCATCATCCTTCTCCTTATTGCCTTCTCCTACTTCCCTGTTAGGTAAGATAGATTTATATCACCACTTGAGTATATATACATTTTTGTACATCACCCCAACATAATCAACTTACTCTCACAGCCTCTATGTAGAATTCTTCTTAATAATGATAAAATTCTTAGAAGTTACATCTATCATCTTCCTATATAGAAATGTAAACATTTAACCTTATTGAGTCCCTTGTGATTTCTTTTTCACATTTACCCTTTTTACGCTTCTCTTGAGCCTTGTATTTGAAAGTCACATTTCCATTTCATCAGGAATGCTTGAAAGTCCATTGTTTCATTAAATATCCTTTTTTTCCCTTGGAAGAATTATATTCTGCTTTGTTGGGTAGGTTATCTTGGTCGTAATCCTAGCTTTTGCCTTCTGGAATACAATATTCCAAGCCCTCTGCTTCTTCAGTGTGGTAACTATTAAATCTTGTGTAATCTTGGCTGTGGTTCTGTGATATTTGAATACTTTCTTTCTGGGTGCTTGCAGCATTTTCTCTTTGACCTGGGAACTCTGGAATTTGATTATAATATTTCTGGGAGTTTTCATTTTGAGATTTCCTTCAGGATGTGATCAATAAATTCTTTCAATTTCTATTTTAACTTCTGGTTCTAGTATATCAGGGCAATTTTCCTTGATAATTTCTTGAAATATATTGTCTAGGCTCTTTCTTCAATTATGGTTTTCAGGTAGTTCAATAATTCTTAAATTATCTCTCCTCGATCTACCTTCTAGGTCAGCTGTTTTCCTAATGAGATAGCTTACATTTTCTTCTATTTTTCATCCTTTTGACTGTTTTATTTTTTCTTTGTATCTCATGGTAATCATTAGCTTCCAGTTGCCCAATTTTAATTTTTCAAGAATCATTTTCTTTACTTAGCTTTTGTACCTCTTTTTCCATCTGCCCTCTGTTTAGGCTCTCTCCCTCAGGATTAGCTTGCTTCACTCCTACTAAAAGTTTTGGAGATTCCAAAAGGAAGCCACTACTGCTACAATTCACTCTTTCAGGGTCATGGGGTAACCCTGAGAGAGAAGAGAAGAGGCCTTGGAAAAGAGACTTTAGGGACACCCAGAGTTAGAGGGTATGACATAAATCAGGACTTCTTAATTTTTTTCCACTCATAACCACTTTTCACCTGAGAAATTTTTATAAGACCATGAGTATATAGATATGTAACACAGCTTCTTAACCTTTTATTGTTGCCAAATATTTTGCAACCCCCACATTCAGTTACACAGCCCAATATGGGGTCAAGGCCCACAGTTTAAGAAGATTTGACATAAATGATAATTCAACAAAAGATTGAGAAGAACAGTTAGACAGGCAGGAAGAGAATCAAGAGAGAGAGCAGGGTTATGATATTCCAGAGAGAGAAAGAATCCAAGGATGACGGTGTTCGACAGTGTCAAATGGTACAGGGATTCAAAGATGGGAATTGAGAAAAGGCTGTTAAATTAGGTAATTAAGAGATCATTGGTAATTTTGGAGATAGCAGTTTCAGTTAAGTTATGAGGCCAGAAGCCAGATTGCAAGGAGCTGAGAGATGAATGAAAAGAGAGAAAGTGAAAGCAATGAGAATACGTTTGTTTGTTTTTTTCCTTAGGAGCTGGCTGTGAAGCAAAAACGATATAGTATAATAGTTGGGAGGAATATTAAGGATAGGAAACATGGGTATACTTGTGAGTAATATAGAAGGAGTAGATAGACTGGGGGGGGGGAGTTGATTGTGGAGGCAGTTTTCTAGAATGGGATCAAGTATATCTGTAGAAGGTTTGATCCTGCCAAGAAGAAGCACCTCTTTCTCAAAAAATAAAGGAGAAGAATGTGATATGGGCAGGTGACATGTAGTAAAGGGGGAAAGAGGGGACTTACAGTTAATTGTCTCCTTTTTTCTCAGTAAGGTGTGAGGTGAGATCCTCAGCCAAGAGGGTGATTGGAGGTGGAGGTAGAGTAGGCTTAAAAGAGATGATTTGGAACAGCCTCCATAGGGAGTGGGATAGAGAATCAATTGTGGATGGATAAAATGGGTTCTTTTCTCTAGGAAGATTAAAATTTAAATTCAGCAGCATGTATGTGTAGTGTACTTATTATTAGCTCAGTTCTATTCAGCAAGCACATGTGTAGGAGAGGAGGAGGCATTACCCAGGTTTGGAGTTTGGTAACACATGATCATCAATAGGACAAGGGCAAAGGGGATTTGAAAGTAGAGGACAGTGTAGAGTTTAAATAGTTAACTAGAGGGTCGAGATGGGGAAGGGAGGAAAGTGAAGTTAGAGAAGAAGTGAGGACCTGAGAGAATACTGAGGAATAGAGGGATTTGAAGTGCTGATGAAGACAAAAACCAAACGAATCTATTTAAAAGGGCTAAGGCTTAAGAAGAAGAGAAAAGGAAGCTATAACTGTGAAAAGGGAGCATCTGTGGCTCATGATGAAAATAAGGTTGTGACCATCCATTCCTATGTGGATGAAGGAATCAAAGGGGTTGGGATGTTGATGGGGAGATCAGTATGCATGTTGAAATTCCCTAGTAGAAGGTCAAGAGTTAGGCGAGAGAGGAGGACTGCAACCCAGATTAAACTCCTGGAGAAAGGAGGGAGACATCCCTGAGAACCACTAGATAAATGCTACCAGAATCTGGACTGGTGAAAATTTGCATTGAGCGAACCTTAGTTGTTACCTCAATTCAACCTTACTATGTGATGGAGAGTTTGGAAGTGGCATCAGGAACAAGGAGTATTCTACTCCCCCTACAGGACATGTGTGCATGGAGGGAATATTGTACTTTGGTGGGGAGGGATGAGAGAAAACATAGCTGGTACCCAACTAGGCATGTAAAGATGGAATGAGACAAGGGTTCTGAATTGAAGGAACTTAAAATCTAGTCAAGAAGATACGACAAATAACTATAGTACAATGTAGAGTGCAATTAAGTGCAAAGGAAAGGTCCAACCAAAGTGCCGAAAAACAACTGAAGGAGAGATTCCTTCTAGCTAGGAGAGTGAAAGAAAGTGTCATGGGGCTAATGGCAGTCAAGCTAAATGTAAAAGGGTTGGTAGAACTGCCTCTCTGCAAAATCCCACCTTGGGAATTCTGTATTGGTCATGCTTCCTTCTGCCACCTCAATGAGTTTCTCTTTATATATCCCTCTATCTTCACACTGGTAACCACTAACCTCAACTGCTCCCCTTTTTCTATATTTAGGGTCTTCAGCAGCCTATGGACACATACTCTTCATCATGCCAAGTTGTCTTTGTTGTTGTTGTTCTTCATATTTGAAAAGGACTAAATTGGCATCATGATGTCAGGGTCAATGTACAGTGTGTCTGACTGTGTCTGGTCAGACCAATTGTGAACAAATAGTCCATATAAACATTTGGGATGGATATGTCTCTAAATTTGCACATTTTGAAATACTACCATTCTACTTTGCTTATAGACCACAGTGCCTTCCTTGATGCAAGCACACCATGATGGTGGTCCTAAGCCAGTGTCTCCCATGTTTCACAATAAATACCAAAGTTCTTCAGAGAGACCTTGAATCTTTACTACTTCTCCTGACTTCAGTGAGAGTACTTGTATTGTGTAAGTTCTCTTTAAAATAATCTTTTAAGCAAACGTATATTTGGCATTCAAACACCATGGGCAATCCATTGGAGTTTTGCTCTCTGTAGTACAGTCTGAATGCTTGACAGTTCATCTCCAAAAAGGACCTCAGTGTCCAGTATCTTATCTTGCCAGGTGATCTTCAGAATCTTCCCAAAACAAATCAATCATGCCAAGTATGTACCAAGTATGTAAGGACAAGAGAAAAAAAGAAAAGAAAATAAAGTAAAATTATGAATTAGAAATATGATAAAGCACATAATCCATATGTTGCTTTTTTATGTCTTTTGATTTTAAAGTTTACTTTAGAGATTTTAAAAATAAATGGCTTTTATTTTCAGTCAATTTTTGCTGAAGTAAAAATGCAAGTCGCAGCCTTCCACCCTACAATGAACATCAGAATAACAAATGCTTTTGTGAAAATGACTATCCGCAGAGGTTCCTGATTTCATTCCCATTGATAATTGGCTTAAAAATAATTTACTAAAATTACAACCTTTTAATAAAGGTCTTCTTTAGTGCCTGCGGAAGTCACATGCCTCAGCCTATTCATGACGTAAGGACACTCCCCTCCCCCACCTCCCACACATGTCACTTTTCCTCACTATTTTTAATGAGACTCCATAATAGCCATGATCCTTTGACTCTAAGGTTGGGAGCTGGAGCCAGAGAAGCTGTCAGAGGTTCAGATGAATCTTGTTTCTCTATCCCTTGATTTGTTTTTCTTTCGAAATAAGATAACTCTTTGATTTTATTCCTTGTTAACAAACAGAGCTCTAAGGGCTGTAATTTACACCCATTTTAAAAAGTCTATAGTTATTATAGATATCTTTACCTGTTAGGAGAAACATAATTGGGGTCAGCTAGGTAGCACAGTGGATAGAGCACCAGCCCTGGATTCAGGAGGACCTGAGTTCAAATCTGGCCTCAGACACTTGACACTCACTAGCTGTGTGACCCCGGGCAAGTCACTTAACTTTAATTGCCCTGCGGAAATAATAATAATAATGATGATAAATTATGGTGGCATCTGATTACCTTGAGGGTCAAATATAAAGTCATCTGTTGGTCATTTAAAGCTCTTCCAAACCTGACTCTTTCCTCCCTTTCCAGACTTCTTATACCTTCTTCCCCTCCATGCACTGTACAATCTGCCTGCATTGGTCTCCTTCCTGTCCCTCTCACATGACACACCATGTCGTCTCTCCACCTTCACAATTGCTCTTACAATCAATTCAATGCCAGAATACTTTCCTTTTTCACCTCTGTCTCCTAGCTTCTTTGGCTTCCTTCAAGTCACAGCCCAAATACAATATTCTGCAGATCTCAGTCCCGTAATTGCTAGTGTCTTCTATCCCAAGATGATCTTCTATCTAATGAGGCAGCTAGGTAGTGCAGTGGTTAGAATGATGGGCCTGAGTTTTCTGACAAAGAAATCAAAGCCATCTATAATCATGTAAAAATGCTCTGGATCACTATTGATCAGAGAAATGCAAATTCAAACAACTCTGAGGTATCACCTCATACCTATAAGAGTGTCAAATATAACAAAAACAGAAAATATTGAATGTTGGAAGGAATGTGGGAAACCTGGGACACTGATCCACTGTTGGTGGAGTTGTGAAAAGATCCAACCATTCTGGAGAGCAATTTGGAATGATTCCCAGAGGGCTATAGAACTGTGCATACCCTTTGCTCCAGCAATACCACTACTAGGGTTATATCACAAAGACATCCCCCAAAAGAGAAAAAGATCTATTTGTATTATTTTTAGCAGCTCGTTTTGTGGTGGCTAAGAATTGTAAATCAAAGGGAATGCCCATCAACTGAGGAATGGCTAAACAAGCTATGGTATATGATGGTGATAGAATATTATTGTGCTATAAGAAATGACAAGCATGGGTCAGCTAGGTGGCGCAGTGGATAGAGCACCAGCCCTGGATTCAGGAGGACTTGAGTTCAAATCTGACCTCAGACACTTAACACTTACTAGCTATGTGACCTTGGGCAAGTCACTTAACCCCAATTGCCTCACAAAAAAAAAAAAGAAAAGAAATGACAATCAGGATGATTTTAGAAAGGCTTGGGGGGCAGCTAGGTGGCACAGTGGATAGAGCACCGGCCCTGGATTCAGGAGGACCTGAGTTTAAATCCGGACTCAAACACTTGACATTTACTAGCTGTGTGACCTTGGGTAAGTCACTTAACACCAATTGCCTCACCAGAAAGAAAGGAAGGAAGGCAGGCAGGAAGGCTTGGAAAGACTTGTATGAACTGATGTATAGTGAAGCAATAAGAACCAAGAGAACATTGTACACAGAGACAACAATATTGTTTGATGAAGAACTGTGAATGACTTAATTATTTTCAACAATACTATCCAAGACAATCCCAAAGGACTAATGATGAAGCATACTATCCACTTCCAAAGAAGGAGTTGATATTGATGGAACACAGATTGAAGCATAATATTTTTTACTTTCTTTCACTTTTTTCTTTTATTCAAGTTTTCTTACACAAAATGACTGATATGGTAATATTTTACATAATCATACATATATAAGCCATATCTGATTGCTTACTGCCTCAGGGAGCAAGGAGGGGAGGGCGAGAAGCAGGGAAAAACAATTGGAACTCCAAACTATAAATAAAAAAGTTTATTACTTTTAAAAAAAAGAGTAATGGGCTTGGAATCAGGAAGTTCTGAGTTCAAATACATAATCAGACATGTCTTAGATGTGTGACCCTGGGCAAGTCATTTAACCTCTATTTGCCTCAGTTTCCTTAATTGCAAAATGAAGATAATAATAGCCTTAGAGGGTGGTTATGAGGATCAAATGAGATAATAATTAATTTGTAAAGCACTTAGCACAGTACCTGGCACTTAAATACTTGTTTCCTTCCATCTAATATAAATATATCTTGAATATACCTAGTTATTTACATGTTGTCTCCATCATTAGACTGTGAAGGCAGAGACTGTAACTTTTAGCACGATAGCCAGCATTTAGCACAATGCCTGGCTCATAGTAGGCACTTAGTAAATGTTTATTGATTGACTGGCACATAGAAAACAGTTAATAAATGATTTTGCCTTGATTGATTGATTGATTACAATCTGAAATTCCCTCTCTCATTAATAATAATAGTTAACATTTACATAGTACCACATGCTAAGCACTTCATGATTATTTTCTCACATCCTAACAATAACCTTGGGAGGTAAGTGCTATTATTATCCCCATTTTACGGATGAGAAAACTGAAGCAAACAGGGGTTTAGTGACTTGTCCAGGTACATACAGCTAGTAAGCATCTGAGGCTGGATTTGAATGCAGATACCCCTGACTCCAGGCCCAGCTCTCTATCCATTGTACCACCTAATTACCCTTACCCAAAGGGCATGTTTTCAGAACATATGTAACTAATCTGAAACCCCACTGTGAATTCAATATCTATACAGATTTCTAGAACCTTAAGACTGATAGAGCTTAGAAATCATTGATTTCAATCCCTGTTTTTTACAGATGAGGAAATTGAGGTCCAGAGAGTTGAAGGGCTTGTCTATGGCTATCTAGTGACTGAAACTGGAAACTGGAGCTCAGCAGAGTCCTGATTCCCAGTGTGGTGCTAAGCCATAGGAAAGTGACTAAAACTTTCTGAGTCAGTACGCCCAAGGTGCTCTGTGATATGATTTTTAGGAACATTGTGCCCAGAATCATGGAAAGAGGAGTGAGGAGATTGAGAATGAGATATATCCTCCACCAGCCTACTGCATGCAGCATCTCTGCGTGTTCTCCCAGGGTGCCCTACCCATACTTCTGTGGTTGAGCTTATTTTGGTTGACTAACAAGCTTCCTGCACCTGCTTTCAAGGGAGAGTTGTTCCATCACCCAAAGGTGGGGGGGGAGAGGAAGAGAGAGAGGGGGGAAGAAGGGGGAAGGGAGAGAGAGAGAGAATGAGAGAGACAGAGAGAGAAAGGAGGAAAAGGAGAAGGAGGAGAGAGAAGGGGAAAAGAGAAGGGGAGAAAGAGGGAGAGAGAGGGAGAAGGCAAAAAGAGGGAGGAAGAAAGAGGACTAGGAGAGAGGAGAGAGAGGAGAGAGAGAGAGAAGTAGGAGGAAAGGTTTAGCATACAACTTTGTTGTCAGTTTCATAAGAAAGCAGGCATGTATGTTCCTTTCCTACAGCATCCTCTTCATCTTTATTAAGTCAGCCTGATCCTTCTCCCTTGCCATCAACAGAAAACATGGGAAGTCCTCAGACTGTGCATCTCTGAACCTTCAGTACACAGAATGCCTGCAGTCACTCATCAAATGTTATTCTTCGCCTTTATCTTGTTAGCATAATGTGCAGCTTCGTTAAGCAGCCAAATGAATCATTTAGTAATTGAATATAATGAATTTAATTTTCTAATTTATTTTTTCTCATAATGAAACAAAGTCATATTTTACCAACACGACATGGATTGTTCAAATTTGCAGTTCTGAGCTCAGTTTTGGCCAGGAAAGGAAAATGGAGGACTGGGAGCTTATCTCCTCCTCCTGTTTTAAAATTTCTCAGAAGCCCTCACCTAAATCATTCTAGTACAGAGGAGAGGGGAGACTGGTCTCTTGGCCAAAATATAACAAAATTGTAGAAAACTATGGTAGCTCCCACTGGAAGGAACTGAGGGAGCCCTCCATCTGGACAGCTGAGCAGCAGATTTGATGGGCTGCCTTCAGCCAAAGAATTTGCGTAGAGATTTTCTCTCCAGTACCCTTCCTAATGCCAACCAACGAGGGACTCTCTAGTGACCTGGACTGATAATATCTCCCACCCTTCTCACTAGCCAGTCACTGAAGAGGTTCCAAAGAAATGAAACCTGATGATAAAACAGTACTTGAAATATCAACATCCGCGGACTAATTAGAGCTGGACCAATGGGCCCTAATTGCCTAGCTGAAATGCACCAGTTGAGGCCTTCCTATTGTAACTATATGTCTCAGCCCTGATTAATAGAGCCAGGGCTGAAAACTAAAATGCAGTTAATTTATTGTAAGTTTTATTAGGCATATAAAAGGAGAGCAGGAATGACTAGCTTTTCGTTGCTCGAGATACATTTCATCTATGACTCAGACCAGATTCCTCACAGATTAAGCTTGTTAATTTTACTTACTGCCAACATTCTTCCCTGCATTGCTGAAGCAAAAAGCCATGGGCTCTTGTCTAAAATGGACAGAATGAAAAGAGCCGGGGGGCCCCTGGACAACAGTTACATTAACCACTTTGTCCTTTTAATTCATCTAATTACATGCAAGAAAAAAGAAACAGCATTTGCAGGCTGCCTTCCGTCGTTGCCTTGATGCAATGATGCTGGCCAGTGCTTTTGTGGGCTTTTTGTTGTCTTATTAGAGGAGCTTTTGTTCAGAGAGATGTTAAAGCCATTTTCAGAAGCTAGCGAGATGAAACAGTTTCAATAAGGACACAATGTACTTGTTTAAATTACCTTTCAAAATGCTAGAAACCATTAAGGGGGAGGCGCTGCAAATAAAAGTTGGATTTTTTGTTATAATGTTTTACCCTAATAACAGCTTTTATTTTATTATCATCCATTAGTTGACAATATTATTCTATAGATTATTAGGCAGCAATTTTGTTATTTTATCACACTTTCCAGCACTCACTCACTGGGCTGGAAACCACAAATCTCAGTATAATATGCTTTCAATTTTGTTAAAATCTCTATTTAACTGGTTGGGCTGTGAAACATCTTGGAAAATGTGTTTTTAATTTCATCCTAATTAACTTGACAGTTGACAGAGCTGAACAGTGGCATGATGGTGTCCCTTTTCCAGGGTGCCTGATGTTCCCTGCCTTGGGTTTATTTGTTATTTCCCCAATCCTAATGAGTAAAAGTATTATTGCTAACATCCATGAAAAGGATCTCTGCTTTCTGTTGAAAGAATATGCTATTTTTTTAAAAAATCAATTAAAAAATAAACATTGGGTTTCCCAGTCTATAAGAGGTAGGCTTGTAGTCCTATGGAGTGCTCTGCTAAGCTTCATTCCTATAGATGTGATGGGAAAGGCTCCAATAAATGTAAAATAAAGGCAGAATGAATATGTCACAGGATTTTCTGTTACCTATGTAGAAAGCAAACTCATTCCCAGAGAAAGGCTAACAAAAAGGACCATGCTTATTCGATTTCACATGTACTTAGCTGGCAAACTACCTAAAATTCCCAGCTATATTGGGGTCATCCGAAAGACCACATTGTTTCTTGTGTGTTTACACAAGAAATGGCAGGTTTAAGAGAAGTTGCCCTTACTGTTTAAATTATTCCCTAATTCTTTTTTTTTCTTTTCCAGGGAATGGAGCCCTCAAAAAAGGTACCAGGTAAGAACTTTCAAGAAGAAGGGTACCTCTTCAGCTTCTAATGCCCCAATGGCAGAGATAGTGGAGTTCCTGGTTTTTCCCTATCTCTAGTGATTCCATTTTCACCTGAAGAGGCTCATAGCCAGTGGACTCTTTTCATCTCCAATTTCCTTTAGTCCTGTCCTGAGATTGCCAATTGTGCATTTGGTGATCTGAAAGGAATATTTCCTTTAATTACTTGTCTATTTCTGCAATTTGATTTTTTTCTCACGGTGATTCAATTCAATGAGTGTTTCTTAACTCCTACTATGTGCCTACCACTGTGCTTCATAGGTATTTTGAAAAATAAAAGGGGAAAGGAAATGTAGTGAAACAAATGATCAGAGAATCTAAGAGCTTTGTCCAAAGTCCTTTACCAACAATGTAGAAAAGGAAAAATGAATATTAATAAAAATCAGTGACATTTTAAGGAAACGTAAAGCTTACAAAATGTTTTAAAACACAATTTTGTTTGAACCTCATAACAATAACCCTGCAAATTGTGAACATTATGAACCTACAGATATCATTCTCTCCCTTTCACAGATTAGGAAATTGAGACTCAGAAATGAAGTGCCTTACCAATAGTCACAGAACGAGTAAATGTCAAAAGTGAGATGTGAATCTGGGTCTTCCTGAATCGGAATCCAACATTCTACACTGCTAGGTAACCACATTCCCCCTCCAATACTTTACTCCCTCCCACACCTACGACCTGAACTATGGTCTAGTAATAAAAAGCCAGGACTTTAGAGTCAGTCTGTCATCTCTTGTCTGTGTAATCTGAAACGTTGCTTATCTTCTCTGTGCCTCAGTTCCCTCACCCATAAAATGGGGAGAACAGTCACTGTAGTACTTACTTCAAAGGTTATTGAGGGGACAAAATGAGATAGTATTTGGGAAGCACTATATAAATGTCAGCTCTTACAACGGAGCTGGCATGTAATAACACATTTTTGTCAGTATGCATCACACTGTAAAATGGTGTATACTACCTAGAAATTCCTTAAATTCGATGCCTTAGGTGCTACAAAAAAAATCAATACTCTACTTTTTCAATTGTGTAAGTCTGAATTTCTGTAAAAGAAATTTTACTTATAATCAAGATGACCTAGACTCCTGCTTCTGGGCTTTTGTCAGCCAGGGCTGTAATATACTCTGCCTCTCAGAATGCCTTGCCTCCTTCAATCATAGCTCAGATAACGCCTGGTTATTCCAGATTGCTAACCCAGTTATTATTCCTCTTACAATGATTTTGCATTTCTTTGAATATTTTTGTATTTCTTATGTAAATGTTACCTCCACCCAGTAGGATGTAAGCTCCTTCAGGGTAGGGACTGTTTGGGTTTTGTCTTTCCATCCCCAGTGCCTAGCCCAGTGCCCTGGACATAGTAAGTACTCAATAAATATTTGTCGTATGGAGTCTTATGTTAAAAATAATGAGAATTTTTACTCATCTGATTAAATACCTCCTATATTTTGGGCATTGGGCTAGACACTGGGAAACAAACAAATGAAACATAAGGCACAATTTCTGTCTTTGAGGAGCTTACAGCTTAATTGGGGCAACAAGACTAATACACATGAAGAAGACAGCAATTGGATAATAAACTATGAGACTGAGGATCAATGCAATAGAAGTGAGGGATAGCAGTTGGTGTAGCTTTCCCAGTGTTGTCTGGAAAGGCATCATGGAAAAGGTAAAATTTGAGCTAGATCACTCACTTGTTCGTTCAACAAATCTATGAAGTACTTACTATTTTCTAGGGAGAACCTACTGAAAGAATTCCACATGATGAGAAGACTGGGCAAGTCAAGGTCCACAGAAGTAATGCCCACAATGACAAGATCATGTATCCATCTAAACCAGTGCAATATACTATGCTGTGCGCCACAAAAATAGAGAAACTGTGGTTCTTGACTTCTTGACATCCATGTTGTATATTCTTTATTAACTGCCTTATTTGTAGACTTTGTTTTTAACCTGTAATGCCAGTCTGACCATATGAGGTCATTAAGAGTAACAGCTGGCTTCCATTGTCTTTGTTAATTACCATCATCTTTAATAATGGGTGTTCTTTGTGTGTCAATAGTGAGGACTACTTACTGACTGAAGATGAGATGGCTAGGCCAAAGGCAGTCAAATTACCGTGAAAGGGTTTATTTTTTAATCTTTCAGTGTCCAAGGCTGAGGGTAAATGGAAAATTCCCGTGAGGAAACCAGTGCAAGTATTTCATTTTATCACCATTTTAATAGATGAGGAAACTTGAGCTTGGGTAACCACAGTTAGATATGAGAGGGGCATAAACAGGAAGAAGTGGGGGAGGGAGGGATCCAAATGATCTTTAGTCAGGTTTGGTTTATTGTGAATATGTGGTTTTACTCTTGAAGTCAAGCTGAATGTTTGAGGGTCTTTTTCTGGATTTTATGTAGACAATAATGTTGACCATAAACAGCTTCTACTTCTAGAAGTAGTTCAGATCCAGGATGGCTCTCTTTCTCAAGTGGTTCTTGCCCATTCATTCCATATACATGTACTGAATGTCTACTACATGTGGTACCCAGTGCTAAGTACTGGAAGAGGTGCCAAGACGAATAAGATAGAGTCACTCATTACTCCCATTTTACAGATGAGGAAACTGAGGCAAACAGAGGTTAAGTGACTTGCCCAGGGTCACACAGCTAATAAGTGTCTGAAGCTGCATTTCTAATTTCTTGAAAAGCAAGAAGAATTCTGACTCCTATATAGGAGGTGAAGGACTGATAGGGTTGACAGAAGATGGAGAGAAGAACTGACTAATACAGAAAAAATCTAAATCTACAGAAAATCTAACTCCCAGAATTGATTGATGCTTAGAGACCACAATTGAAAACAGTGAGCCAGCAGGCTGGGCTTTGGGGTGAGGATTTCAGATTTACCCATTCCTGACTCTGACTCTTGTTATTTCTGCTGTTGCAGGGTAGTAAGAATTTATTGCTTCTCTGATGACTTTTAAATGTATTGAGAACATAGGGGCAGCTAGGTGGCGCAGTGGATAGAGCACCGGCCCTGGAGTCAGGAGTCCCTGAGTTCAAATCCGGCCTCAGACACTTAATACTTACTAGCTGTGTGACCCTGGGCAAGTCACTTAACCCCAATTGCCTCACTAAAAACAAAAACAAAAAA
Source organism: Dromiciops gliroides (assembly GCF_019393635.1). NCBI lineage: Eukaryota > Metazoa > Chordata > Mammalia > Microbiotheria > Microbiotheriidae > Dromiciops > Dromiciops gliroides. The sequence continues at coordinate 86,390,003 of NC_057862.1, forward strand.
AAAATAAATGTATTGAGAACAATACACTTAATCCAGAGATATGGTGATAGCACAGACTTCAAGTACCCTGAAGATTCAGGAAGACAAGAATTAAGCTGCTCAGTTTCTTTTTTTTTTTTCTTTTTTTTTCAGGGCAATGAGGGTTAAGTGACTTGCCCAGGGTCACACAGCTAGTTAAGTGTCAAGTGTCTGAGGCTGGATTTGAACTCAGGTCCTCCTGAATCCAAGGCCAGTGCTTTATCCACCGCGCCACCTAGCTGCCCCCTCAATTTATTTTTAAAAACAATAATTTTTAAATTGGAACCGCATTTTTTAAAATGTTGTCAATTGCCTTATGAAGGGTAAAACACCTTCAGTTTCCTCATCCATAAATTGAGAAGACTAGACTAAAACAGAAGCATCAAACACAAGGAAGGAACCACAGGTCTGTTGCCCACAAAAGTCCTGAGTATGACCAGAACTAGATTAAAATGTAATTGGGAAACATTTAAAAGGAAAATAAAAATGTAATAAAGCATTATTCAGTCATTTCAGTTGTGTTTCACTCTTCATGACCCCATTTGGAGTTTCCTTGGTGAAGATTCTGTACTGCTTTGCCATTTTCTTATCTAGCTCATTTTACAGATGAGGAAATTGAGGAAAACAGGGTTAGGTGACTTGCCCAGGGTCACACAGCTCGGAAGTGTCTGAGGCCAGATTGGAATTTAGGTCTTCCTGACTCCAAGTACAGTGCTCTATCCACTGCTCCACCTGGTTGCCACAGTAAAACATAAATAATATTAATATGTGGTTTTCAAGTCATTATGAGGAGGCCTGCTGGGATTCTTATGTATAGTTGCGTAGTCCCCATTTCTATTTGAGTTTTACCCCACTGGACTAGATAATTTCTAAGGCCTCTTTCCAGTTCTGCTCTACATACCAACATGGCATTCAGACAGCTTAATATAGCCATCTAACCTGCTACCAGAGAGGGGTGGATTTCAGAATCTATTATCTCCAAAGAGAAAGAATGATAGAGTTGAGTAAACACTGGATTTTGGAAAGAAGACTTGAGTTTGAGTCTTGGCTCTGGTTCTTACTGCCATCTTCCTTTGAGTAACAGGACATTAGATCCATATCTATAAACTCGTGAAAAATAAGACTTGTGCTGCTCACCTCATATGGCCAAGACAAAGTATCTTGTAAATTGCAAGTAGCCATAAGTGTGAGCTGTTCTCAAGAAAAGATGCCCCATTGATCATAACAACCCACTAGAACAAAACATGAAAACTACAATAATCTTTTGAATCTGCCTTTGAGTTCATTCCAATGACTTAGGAAAGAGACTAAAATGAGCAGTCTAGAGAACAAACACATTTTAGCTACAGCTCCAGAACAGATTAAAGATTTTTGTTGTTTCTGTCCTTGCCGTCTGGGTTTTTAATACGTCCTTAAAATGTGCATTCGTGTTTGTTTTCACAGGATCATAAATTTAGAAGTGGAAGGGACCTTAAAAGACTGGGCTAGATGGCAGAATTTTAGAGACTGGGTCCCCAGGAAATGTAGTTTTCCTGCATAGAACAATGGCTAGGCTAAGTCTGTGCCATTAGCCACTTCATAAATCCAACCTCTTTCTGTCTGTCCAAACTTATTTTCTTTTACTTCCTTACAAGAAGCATCCAATCAAGCCTGACCACACTCCCCAAATACATCAGACCCATCTCTTACTTTATGCCTTGAGTTACCTGTCTCCTTGGAATTTCCTACACTCTTCTAACTTATCGGAGTCCCACTGTTCTTTCAGGGCTAGTTAGAACACATTGTGTTCAGTTCTATATTATCACACATTAGGAGAAACAGTGACAAGTTGGTCCAAAAGAATGAAACTAGTCCAGGGACTCTAAAATCATCTCATATGAAGATCTGCTGAAATAACTGAGGTGAGTTAGTCTAAAGAAGAGAAAACTTAAGGGAGGGAAGTATCATTGTCATCAAGTATTTGAAGGTTGATCATGCAACAGACAAATTAGACTTACTGTGCTTTGCTCAAAAGAAAAGAATGTGGACTACTTCATGGTAATAAATAATGAGTATTCCTGAATTAAGATTCAGACCAAACACAGAATTATACAAAGTCCTCCTCATCCATATTCTGGGATAGAAAGAAATAGCTATTTATTTTAAAAGTCTTATAACTTGGGGCAGCTAGGTGGCGCAGTGGATAAAGAAACGGCCCTGGATTCAGAAGGACTTGAGTTCAAATCTGAACTCAAGACACTTGACACTTACTAGCTGTGTGACCCTGGGCAAGGCACTTAACCCTCATTGCCCTGGAAAAAAATAAATTTATAAAATGCAAAAGGGTCCTCAGTCCCATGTGGCACCTTTCTATTTTTGTGCTGATCGTGGTTGAGTGATGCAAAAGAGAGGTAGACAGAAATGGGGGTGGGGGAGAACTTAATGTGAATCATACTATTTTAAAACCGTATAAATGTAGTTATTGGAATTCTTCCTGTAGTCTTTGTTCACACCAATCATTTGGCACAAAACTGGTGGAACTGAACTAAATTTATGTTAGCATTTTCATGAGAAATTAAACATTACACATAAAGAAATTATAATGGTCAAACAACTAAAGTTCTTGGAGGAGCAAACAACTCAGTGGAACTGGTTTCAGCATACTGACAAAGGCAAGAAGAACTATACTTTCAAGCACTTGGTCATCTCATTTTTCAGTTTTTGCAATTAAATCATGCCAACAGACCAGATTCAAGTAATTGCAGTTTATGTACCAATATCTATCTATTGCAGAAGGTGAAAGAAGCAAATAAAGAAATTCTTTGAAGAAACTGACTGGCAAGATCTTACAACTTGTGTCAACACACACTTTAATGTCCAGTGATTTCAAAATGAATATGGGCATAAGGAAGACCAGCAAAATCTGTGTGGAAAATACAGTGTAGTTGGGGATAGGGAAATGAAAGAAGCCAAATGTTTATAGGTGACTTAGAAGCCTCATACTTACATGTCATAAGTCCTTTCTTCTAGCATTGTATGGCATGGATGTAGAAGACACCAAGAGTTCGTCCAAATGAAACTGAGACCTTTAGCGGATAGTTTGTTAACAGGAAAACCATCAGAAAATAAGAAATCATTTCCTGATTAGTTATCACTGTGAGCACTCAGTTCTTCAGCTGGTTAAAGTAAAATGCCAAATTGCAAGAATCACAGAATCTCAGCTTTGTAAGAAATTTCACAGGCCACCTAATTTAACCCATTCTTGACTAAGAATATCTTCTACAACAAAAAGTGGTCATTCATTTTCTTCTGGAAACCCTCTGAGACATGTCAGGCATCTTGCTTCTTGAGTGAGTTCATTTCTCTTCATTCTGCCCTCTGAAGCAAGGGCCCTCTTTCACATAGACTACTACTTTATCCCTAAGTCTTTTCTTCTTCAAGCTGAACATTCCCATTTCCTTCAACCAGTCCTCAAATGATAATGGTCTCCAAACCAGTCATCATCCTTGGATGTACCAAGAGCTGAATGGAATACTCTGGATGTGATCTGATATGGAATATCATACACAGGGTATGGAGACCAGCTCCTCTCAATCTAGATTGTTCTTAATAGACCCTAAAAAATCAGAGAGTGTTTTGCCCACAACAGAATTAGAGAATCTTATATTTGGAAGGAACTTGAGCCCTGTATCTGGCAATTAGTCTCTTCTACATTGTTTCTAGCAATTGGTCATCTAGGCAGGGCTTGAATATCTCCAATGAGAGGGAACCAAGAACTCCTGGTGTAACCTCCTCCACTTTTCAATAGCTCTAATTGCTTGAGAGGGTTTATCATACCTAAATCTATCTCTCTGTAACTTCCACACTGTTTTCTTCATTCTGCCTTATGCAGCAAAGCCTAACAAGCATAATTACTCTTCTGCATAATAACACAATGCCTGGCATATACTATTAATATGTGCTTAATAAATGTTGACTGATTGATTAATAACCCTTAAGGTGTTGGAACACACCAATCACATCCCTCCATTCACTAAGTCTCTCTTCTTGAAGCTAAACTATTTTACATTTTGGTTGTCCCATTCCCCAATACTAATGAGATTATTAATATTTTTTTATAAAATGTGAAATCAAGAACTGAGCATAATACTCTAGATATGGTCTAGGCACTGCAGAGCAGATTGGGACTTTTTATCACCTTTATTATAGACATGGTAGCCTTTCTTTATGCAACCTGAGATTACATTCACTTATTTGGGTACCATATTACACAGTTTATTCACTTTGAAGGAGTGAGCAGAGGGGAGGGAGAACAAGGAACAAGCAGTTTTTAAGCTCTTACTATGTGCCAGACACTGTGCTAAATGCTTTACAAATATTATCTCATTTTTTTTCTCACAACAACCCTGGGAAGAAGATTCTATTATTATCCCCATTTTAGAGTTGAAGAAACTGAGGCAGACAGCATTTAAGTTCAGAGAGTTAGTACGTGTCTAAAGCTGGATCTGAACTAAGGCTTTCTTGAGTCACACTGAGCACACCATCACTGCATGAATTAGATGCCAAACTTTGAATTTAACAGTTTACTCCAAGTCCAAGGGTTTGCTATTGTTTTTGAATGAAAAGCTATCTATTCAAACTTCTCCCATCTTGAAGCCAGTAAATATAGTAGATAGACTTCTGGAGTAGGATTCAGGAAGATCTGAGTGTGAATTTGACCTTAGCCACTTATTAGCTATATAAACCCTAGGCAAGTCATCAAATGAGATCATATATATATAAATAAAATGTGTGTATATATAACACATTTATGCTTACATATACATGTTCATGTGTATTGTATATATGTGTGTGCATATATACATGTATACACACATGCATGTATATATACACACACATATATATGTGTATATGTGTGTGTGTGTGTATATGTGTGTGTGTGTATAAAACCAACAAGGAAGCCAAGAAAAGCTGGACAGATTTGAAAACAATGTGTAGTATTTATTATATAGGTTTTCTTGAAATAGAATTTATTGTTTTATATTGAATTCTCTCCTATGTTCTTCTGTGTACAAGGCATTTTTTTTCCTTTTCTCATTTCGTATTTAAGTTTAAAATTTTTACAAAATGTAAATTAAAAATTAAAAGGGCTCACAGATAAATATATACATGTTTTTCAAACTTAAAATACTATATAAATATTAATTATTGTATTGAAGTTGATTATTCGAACTCGTGTTCTAAGACTATATTTACCCCTTTAAATTGTGTCTTATTAAATTAAACCATTCATGCTGCCTTCTCAAGATCTTTTGGGATCCTAGCTCTGCCATTAAACTTAGTAGTTATCCCATCTGGCTTTATGTCATTTACAAACTTGACTAACATGCCTTCTATGCCTTCATTCAAGTCATTAAAAAAAATTATTCAACATCAGATGACCATGAACAAATTCCTGGGGCACTTCACTAAAGAGTTCCCTACAAGTCACTATCAACCAATTATCAACTGCTGTTTAGTCTCAATCATCCAATCAGTTCCAAATCTACCTCACTGTTATCTTCTGGCCCACACCTTTCCATCTTGTTCAGAAATATAGCACTGAAATCTTAATATAACTGTCAATATCATCACACTGATTGAACAGATTTATAACATTTTCAGAGAAGGAAATAAGGTTAATCTGTTGTGACTTGTTCTTGATGAAGCTATGCTAGCCATTAATGATAACTGCTTCCCATTCTAAAAGCTCACAAACCAACCCTTTTAATAATACAATTTTGCCAAGAAGTAAAAGTGAGTTCACCAACATATAAGTTCTAAGCCTTGTGGTGTGTGAGATTTAAAATTGGATATTAGATCATAAATCTCCCCTACTTAACCTTTCCCTTAATTTATCTCCCAAACTAGTAAATGGAAGCAGCTTTTGGTTTTCTAGATAGACCTTTTTATTTATAGTTATGATAGTCACAAGGTGATGTTGATTAGAAGGATAGGAAAGTAGAAACACAATACAAATCGTCTTAAGTCTAAGCTTAGTCTATATTCCTTATAAAAACTCACCAAACCGACAAGGCCACCTTTGGAGAGAGAGTCTGTGCCGCGCTGTCAGGAGTCCCGCCAAGCAGGCAAAAAGGCCTCCTCTCGTTCTCTCCACCCCGGAAGTCAAAAAACCCGGCAGGCAGTCTGACATGCGCAGCAGGCGGACTGTTCATCTCCTCCCCAAAAGGGTGGTCCTTGAAAAACTGGCGTCTTTCAGTTATCCTAACCGACTGTTAAAAACTTTCATATTTTACCACAGGTGTTTAACTCGTTTTTTCTTTTTGTTATGTTATGCCGCCTATGAATGTATACTTCATCTGTCTTTTCAATGTTCCATATTAGAAACCATGTTGCTAAATATAGAAAACAGGTGAGTTTATGCCAACTTATAATTCTGAATGTGAACATGAGTTTTGCATAAGCAAACATCTGTGAGGTTTTAAAAGCCACCAATACTCAAGGTTTTCCTTCCCTTATTTTACTTTTTTAGTCTAGCCAGAAGCCAAGAAAGAAAATTCTTTCTGAAATATGCCTTTGTCCATTTTAGAAAGGAGAGTTGTTTGTTTTGTTTTGTTTTGTTTTTAATAATGAAAATAAGAGAATATACTTCAGGTACTTTCTTTCCAAAACTGCTAACTAGGTTTGTGATCATTCCTGTGTGCATTGAAATAACACATTTCTACTGTTTTCTTAAGTAGCTGTGATTTTAGTATTCCATTTGGCTAATCTGCTAGTGTTTAACAAATATACTGCTCCTCATGGCATGCTCACTAGAATAAAAAGTGGCTTCGATCACTTGGCCATTTCTTTTTTATGGTAATACAAAGTTTTCTAGCACACATCTCCTATGCATGGGAGAAGCCATACAGATCTCCCTTTTGATGATTTTTTTTTCATAAGGCGTCCCATTCAGTAAACCCAAATGAAGTTTAGCTAGGACATTGTACCATCCATGTGTTTTACCACAGAACGCCATGTGTGGCCATTAGAAATAAAAGGAAAATCAATAGGGTTTCATTAAAACAGCAGGCAATCAGGGCGCTGGGCACTAGCTTAATTACAGTTTCAGTAGCATTTGCTTTAATTGGAAAGAATAAAAGAAGTGAAGTGGAGTGAATGAAGAAATTAGCATATCTATCACTGTTGTCACTTTGGACTGGGTTTGCTCTTTAGTGTGTGTCTGAAGCCTCTGGAACCCAGGAGGGAAAATATGGGAAAGCAATTAACAAATAATTCAGATGGCACCTTTGTAAAATTCTAATTAAAGTTCTCCATAGTCTTGGGAATGTATTTGTTTTATTGGCCCAATAGAAAAGATACAATTTACAACATATTTGTGAATCCTACCAGTAGCTTAGCTCTGGATGTGCAATAAAAATGTAGAAGAGTCTTTCTTTGTGTCCCATGCCTAATGTGTTCCGGTAAAGGGGGCCTTTGGCAGGAATGAAAAAATGGCAGAAGAATCAACTATATAGGAAGAAACATGTCTACTGGTCCTGAAATAAAATGGAACTCTTGGTTTGTGCGCTGAATTTCTAATGGGCTTCCACCCTGTCAATGTGGTTAGGATCACTGAGCATCGATCTTAAGAGAGCTAAAGACATATATCCAATATTGAGATTTAGAGTAAGGAGCTCTGGATTTGTCATTTGCTAGTTCTGAGACCTTGGGCAAGTAATTTAATCTCTCCAAGTTTCCATTTCCTTATCTGTAATATGGACTCAGTGTTTGTGAGGCTCTAATGAAATAACAGGATGCAGAAATGCTTCATAAATGAGAAAGTGCTATGTAAGTGTAAATGGGGGTGTCTATTATGATTAGCATGCCAAACCTAGACACTTCCCCCACCCCCAGGCCAAATGTCAGGTTGTGTGGTACAATGGACTCTCTGCTATGCTCCAAAATGAACAGCATTTTAAAATAAAAGCAATGTAGTTAGCATGAAAGGTCAAACCATATGTTATTATTTTAAGTCTTCAATAACTTCAATAATCTATTGATTATTAAATAATCTCACTCGATTCAACCGCATGCCAGTTGCAATCTTTCTTTGCTTACAAAGTTGCCTTTGGGAGTTGCTGGCCCTGAAAAGTTCCTAGTCATTTTAGAGATAAGCCTAACTGAATTTAGAAGGGTGGGTCCAAACAGAAATACACACAGATTATCTCTGGGCCCATACCAAAAGCCTTTCCAATTTGATAGCACTGGCCAGAACTTACTTATGTTCTGCTGTCATGGCCTTTGAAAATCCTCCACACTCTGGTGAGCTGTCAGAAGAGGACTTTGGTGGAGAAAAGATATATATTGTGTGTATGTGTGTGTGTGTGTGTGGGGGGGGATTATGGCTAAATTAAGCCCAATACCAATTGAAAAATTTAACTAGAACTGTTATGATTGAACAATTCTCCTTCCTGGTAGCTATTCTAACCCTTCCAGTGACCCTTTAAAAAGAAGCATTCACTCAAGGGAAATTCATGACATCAACCTCAATCTATCAATCAGCAAGCATTTATTAAGTAACTATCTTGTGCCAGGCACAATCCTTTAAAATGAGTGTTCACTAAATGAAAATGCACAACATCAATCTTAATCTATCAATCAAAAATAATTATTAAGTAACTATCATGTGCCAAACAATGCACTCAAGAGCTGAGATACAAATACAACAGTGAGATTAGATAGCCCCTGCCCTTGGGGAGCTTATAGTCTACATAAGAAGTACAGTATGTATCACAGATGAGTAAATACCGAATATAGACAAAATGATTTCACTGGGGTTGGGGCTAGGAGAACAACTGGGAGCATCAAGAAAGTCCTTTTAAAAGCACTTGACCTGAACCTTGGAGGGAGCTAAAGGTTCTAATGGAAGGAGGGAGAATATGAAAAGGATTATATAAACAAACAGAAGTGGCAGAGCAGCTTAGCTGGAATATAGAGTATGTGGAAAGGAATGTTGCATAATTAGCCAGGATTTGTTCATTCCCATGACATAGGAATAGCAGGATTTTTTTAAAATGCTGTTTTAGTGATGATGAGGAAAAACAAGGCCTTCTTTAAAGGCTCATGTTGATGTGCCTTCCATTGGTTTGAGCTGGAAGGGACTCAGATTATCAAATCCAAACACCTCACTTTTTTTAACTGGTGAGGAAATAGTAGAATGTTCTTTTTAACATATCATTTTGTATCCAGTTGATCAACATTTCTATTTCAGACGCAATGTCCACCAGCCATACATACTCTGTTGTGTCACATTAGCCACTATAGACAGTGCTTTCTCCAGTCTCAGACCAGAAACTACAGTCACTGCAGCCTGTCTGGCCCAGAGACTGACCTAGACTCTAAAGGGAAGGTGAACGATATCACTTTCCCATCTACTTAGATTGCCCTTGTTTGAGGGGTTTATGTGAGGAAGCTTACCTTTCCTCCTATATCCACTTCCCTCCTCCAACTTCCTTATTTCTATTGAGGACAACTTTTCCCTCTAATCAGTTACCAAACATCTTGATTCTCTTTTCTCAACATCTCTTGCATCTTTCTCTCTCTCTACTAGAACCATGACTACTGTAGTTTGGGTTCCCTCATCACCCCTCATCTGTGATTACTGCAGTACCTTTATTTCAACATGATTGTTTTCCTTTGTAATCCTATACATTTAATTTTCTGCATTTAAAACCATTATCATGAGCCATCCATAGGCCTCACCAGTCTGCCAAAGGGGTCCCACTATAACAAAGGTGATAGGGATTCCCTACCCCCACTCCCTTTTTACAGCAGAACTGAAAGCAATCACAGTAGAAAACAAAAATGGTTTTCTCAGGCCGGCTAACTGAACAGCACTATATTGTACAGGTAAAGGAAAGGTCAGCTGCTGGAGAGATAGAGGGCAACCTCAGGGGTCAGAGGGAAAGAGCAAAGAGAATGTGAGAAAGAGATCTCCATGCAGAAAATTATAGGGAGAGAACAATTAATTGCCCCTTTCTAAAAGGCACTGTGGTGTGATCCTCAATTGGATTCTTGGATTCCTGGAGGGGAAGGTTGCTGAGGAGGCGTGAGGGAGGGGATAGAGCAAGCTTGAGTGGGAGCAACCCCCAGGCAGGTTTCTCTTTCTTCCTCTTCCTCAAGTCTTCAAAATAACAAAAATAAATCTTTACACCCACTCTGCCAGGGTGTACAACAATCCCAGCAGTATGCCCTACATTCCAGAGTTTTAAAACATTCTCATGATATTGATTAAAAACAAGGCATCCTATATTTCACACACCTTGCACAGACTCTGGAGTTTCCAATTTATATCCCCTACTAGTTACTATGTGCTATTATATCACCATAAAATTTAATCAAATTCCCTACCAAAACTAGGATCTGAACTTAAATTTTTAATAGAGGTTTATAATGGAAATGCTGACACAACCTTAATTATAGGAGTGTAAGCAACTGGCTATAATTCAATTGAGCTTTATCACTTATTGTCCCTTCTGGGGCCTGAGGGAAGAGAGAATACGAAGTCCTGCCCTACAAGTGAACAGTCTAGTATCTACCCGCAGAGGATCATGGGAAGTCCCAGAGCCTTGCATAGAATACTTGCTCTTTTCCAGCTTTATATGATTGACAAACTGAATCCCAGTTTGTCAGACCTTTAGGCTGAGGTTGCTATTCCTAGGCAAGATTTGCTGAACCCCTTGGGCCATGCTGATTCCTAGTGAACTATGGGTACTGTTATAATCTTCATGGTGCATTTGTCAGACCAAATACACTAATATTTATTAAACACTTACTACCTTCTAATCCTTATGTTGTTGTTGTTTGTCCTTCATTCTTGAAGAGGACGATGACCTTAGGGAGATGTCATGACTTGCACTGAATCAGATTTAAGTGAGGGAGGACTGTACAAGGCTACCAACATCTTTCCTCCAGAGCCATCTGGGTCCAGTGGCAAGACATAAATCAGGATGACTGGAGATGGCCCTGAATGTTTGAGGCAATTGGGGTTAAGTGACTTGCCCAGGGTCACACAGCTAGTAAGTATCTGAGGTGAGATTTGAACTAAGGTCCTCCTGACTTCAGGGCCAGTGGTCTATCTACTGTGCCACTTAACTGAAATAAATACAAAACCATCAGGGTTTCTGCCCCCCATGGAGTTTATAATCTAGTTTGGAATATAGGTCACTCAGCCTTTGAGCAGAGCTGAATGACCACTCAACAGGAATGTTGTAGAGGGGATTTTAGATAGATAGATAGATAGATAGATAGATAGATAGATAGATAGATAGATAGATAGATAGATAGATAGGTAGGTAGGTAGATAGATAGGTAGATAGATAGATGTAGATATAGATATAGATATAGTCTAAATTTATATATAGTCTAAAATTCCTTCCATCTCTTAAAAACCCATGGTAAATTTTAGGAAGAACAACTATTGGAAAAAACTAAGTTGGGGGGGCAGGGAAGTTGGGAGAATGACTGCCTCAGTCAAATTGTAGATGGCAGTAGAGATGGGTCAGATCTTAATATTCTCTCCTTATTCCCAGCAAATAGTGAGTTGCTAAGTAACTTTTTGAGAAAAATATGTTCCACCCCACAAAAAAGTGGGGTTACTGAAATTGTATTTCTTCTGCCTCCATTAAACCAGAAGAGATACTAACATTTAGAATCAATCAAATTCAGTAAGAATTTATTGGGTCTGCTTTTGCCTCAGTTTCTTCATCTATAAAATGAGCTTGAGAAGGAAATGGCAAAACAATCCAGTATCTTTGCTAAGAGAATCCCAAATGGGGTCACAAAGAGTCACACATGACTAAAAAACAACAACAACAACATATAGTAGGCACTGAAGATACAAAAGGAAACAATCATTGAATCCAAGGAGTATTTTATGGAAGAAATACAAGTACACAGAAAGCAAATATTATATAAGTACACATATACACACACACACACACACTCCACAAAAGGAACACAAAATAATTTGGAGAGAGTTAGTATTACCAACTGGGGAATCAGAAAAGGACTGGGTCCTTTTGCATCTAAGCAGTGTCTTAAAGGAGCTAGGGATTTCAAGGGTCAAAGAGGAGGGGAAGTGAATTCTATACCTGGGAGACAGCTTATGCAAAGGCAAGGAATCAAAAGAGAGACAGAACACAGGGGATAGGAATGCCAATTTGAGTAGAGTGTGGAGTATGTAAGAGGGTGTAATATGAAGTCAGTGTAGAAAGAGAGACTCTATGGGGCCAGCTAGGTGGTACAGTGGATAAAGCATGAGCCCTGGATTCAGGAGGACCTGAGTTCAAATCCAGACTCAGACACTTGATGCTCACTAGCTGTGTGACTTGGGCAAGTTACTTAATTCCCATTTGCCCCACAAAAAAAGAAAGAGAGACTCAGTCAGATTATAAAGACTTTAAATGTCAAACATTTGATCCTCAAGCTAATGGGGGATCAGCTTCTTGTAGCTTCTTGGGCAGAGGTGTTACACAGTCTAAACCATGCTTTAGAAGTAGCTGTTCAACAGCTACATAGAAGATAGATTGGAGAAAGGATAGGTGAAAAGCAAGGTGAAGGCAACTGAAGAGAATGGCTTTGTGGTTGTGAACCCAGTCATGCTGAGAAGGTGGTAGAACCCTTAAAGAAATAGAAAAAAATAGGAAGAAGCATGAGTTTCAATTGGAAGATAAGTACTAATTCAGTCATGTTGAGATTAAGATGTGTAAGGGGCATCCAAGGAATGTGTTCAATGGGCAAGATGCATTACAATGGAAGTACTTGCCTTTTTCTGATGTGGATATTTTATTGTATTTTTATTTTCCTTAATAGTATTTTAATTTTTCCAGTTACATGTAAGGATAGTTTTCAACATACACTTTTATAAGATTTGGAGTTCCAAATTTTTTTTCCCTTCCTCCCTTCCCCTCCCCCCTCCCCAAGACAGCAAGCAATCTGATATAGGTTATATATATATACAATCACATTAAACTTATTTTGATGTGGATACTTTATTTATTGAAAGGAGATAAAAAGGACATTTGTAGAAGGCATTGAAGGGAAACAAAAAGAAGTTCTGAGAGAAAAACAGCCCAGATCTTCTCTGAGGCAAAGGTACTGACTAATAGCTAAATGTGTTGTTTCCCAGAAGCTAAGTATATATAACTGTGTTGGGACTTTGAAGTTTACTGCTGAGAAGCCCTGAATCAAAGAACTATTTGAAACTATGGGAAAACTGCATATTGACTATATTTGTCACATTTTACAGAAATGTAGATTTGGAGAATTTTAACCCAAAATGAAAGTAAGTCACTACACATGAGGAGGCTCTAATTTGAAGCAGGAGAATGGTCATTTAAGGAGTTCTAGATTAGAAGGTAAAAGACAATAAGAGGTGCTATGTACAGAAGTTTAAACATCAAAATACGGAACACAGAAAAAGGGGGCCAAAGGAGCTGAGAAACTAACCAGGAAAATAGACCAGTTGATTAGAGATAAAGAGATACTATGGTTAGTGGTGGAGCTGATCTGACTTTAGGAAAGATTTGCTATTGAGAGCTGATTGGGAAAGCAGAAACCTTCTGCTGTTGAAAATCTGACTAGCTCTTCAAATGGGTGCCTTATTCTCTACTTTTTTCCATAGCCTGAAAGAGAGGAAAACCCTTTACTTCCTTCTATGGTTCAAGAGCAAGAACCCATAACAGATCGGAGAAGACCTAAATAGCTTTGTAGATCCTAGGCTTAAGGGAAAGACTTTGGGGAGAACAAGGACATGGATGAAATTACAACAAAGAAAAGTGAGAAGGATTTGTTCAGCAAACCCTGAAAAAATACAATCCTGTCTCTGCAGTCAGCCAAGGGAAATTCTGCAGATCTAAGATTTAAGGCCACAAATTGCTAAAAGAACTTAATTCTACTTCAGTGGCCCAAAAGTATCACAGAGTGATTTTGTCCATCAAGGGAGTGGAGAGGCCAGAAGAGTAGAAGTACCAATCCAATAGATTCCCCTGGTGTTTCCCTATCTTGCCCATTCTGGTTCATTCCTCCTTAGGCAGCCTGGTGACCCTCTGCTCTCAGGGGCTCGCCACATTGTACCGGACTTACTATACCTGATCAGTTTTCTTCTACCACAGCTCAGAATTCCTAAGCTGAAAGACTCCAGAAACAGAGATTATGGCGTCGTACACTGCTACATATGACTCTGTAGGCTATTTTCTAAAGAGACTAAGGACCACGAGACCTGCAGTGTGGAATTGTGAATTGTCTCAGGCACATGAGTTTCCTTACTCATGTGCCTCAATGCTGTTTCTATAAGTCTGTGCCTTCTCTCCCACATATATACACGGTACATTGGTAGGAGAGAGTGACCCAAGTTTATGGGTTTAACTCCTATGTTATGGTTACTATTGGTTTTGCCTTTTGTTATTTAATGTTTTATGATTTAAAAGTCAGTGGGGCAGCTAGGTAGTGCAGTGGATAAAGCACCAGCCCTGATTCAGGAGGACTGAGTTCAAATCTGGCCTCAGACACTTGATACTTATTAGCTTTGTGACCCTGGGCAAGTCACTTAGCCCCCATTGCCCCACCAAAAAAAAAGTCAATGGTGCCATATTGGCCAAATTTGTTTAAATGGGAGTCATACTGTTGGGCCTCAATAGCTACAGTACATGGGTATTAAATAAACATTTCCTCCACACCAGAGTTACTCCTAGCACCTTTAAAGTGACTTGTAGTCATGTGGTCACCTCTATCTAAGGAAAACCATCCTGGCCTACTAGTACAGGTACAGATGGTGTGGACAAGTCATCCCCAATCCAGGAAGAGAGAAGAATTAGGGGGTTCAGAATGCTGTATTTTTTTATGTGTGCTATAACTACAACTCAGGAGAGGAATTAGGACTGTATTATGGAGATTTGAGAATCATCTATATAGAGATGATAATTGAATCCATGGGAGTTAATATCAAGAGACAGAGACAGAAGACAAAGAACCTTTATTGAGAGACAAGAAAGAATACAAAACAGAGGCCTAGGATACACCACATGCATAGGGGGTGGGCATGGATGATCATACAGCCAAGCAAAGTTTAAAAGATATGAAGCAAGTCAGGACGAGAGCAGATTCCTAAAATCCAGATAGGAAAGAAAATTCAGGAAGGAGTAGTTAGTTTTTAAACTATGGAAGGGTAAAAAAGGATAGGGCCTAAGAAAATGCCAATGGATATTGAGTACCTACTGTGCACTAAGTTTGTCTTAGGTTTTGAAGATAGTTATACAAATTGGTAGAGGTAGTAGAAATGGTAGCATGGTTTAGTGGATAAAGGATGAGCTTTGGAGTCAGGAGGCTCTGGATTCAAATTCTACCTCTGATACATCCTGGGTATGTGACATTAGGCAAGTTATCTAACCTATCAATGTCCTAAGTAAATCTCTAAGATTATAAATCAATTTATTCCTGAAGAAGAAGAAGGTGATGATGATGAGCCCTAATGTGTGATTTCTTTTGAGTGGGAATTTCCTAGTGGGGAAGTCTCCTTTACCAATGCAGATCCAAAGCTCATTTAAAAGAATCACAGAATTTTGGAGTAGGGAGGGAGCTCAGTGGTCATCTTATCCTAACTTCATTACCACCAAAATATTGTGTTGACAAAATTAGTAGTGGTAGTAGTAGCAGCCATAATAGCAGTAATTGTAGTAGTCTAGATCTGTGATTTCAACCAGACAAATATAAATGATGGTGATGAAAACCACAATATTCCCCTCCCAACTCTAAAATTCTGTGATTCTTTTAATAATCAGAGTTGCCTGATCTACATTGGTGAAGGGGGATTCGACACTGTCATTACCTCACTCAGTTTAAATCATAGGTAATAAATAATTACTACACAACCACCACCATCATAGTAGGTGCCCTAAAGAATTGAAATCTGATGAGAATTCAGAGGAGGTAAGAATGATATCTAGCTGGCAAAAGCAGATTAAACTTCATGGAGGAGATGGCATATAAGCTAACCTTAAAAGATAGTTGGATTTGGGCAATGAAGAAGAGGGTGATGGGAATGGAGTGAGGGGCAGCAGGAGGAGCATTTAAGCAAAGGAGAATGTCAAGAACAAAGGAATAGGTAGTAAAGGCAATCTTTGAGAGAATTGTAAGGAGTAAGATTCGCATTGGAGAATAATGAAAAAGTTACTCAGTATAGTTCGTCTCAAGGCACTTTGGCATATAAGTTTTATCATGTTTGGTTTGGTTTGGTTCTGTTTTTCATTTCTATAGGAAGAGATGACATTAAAATATTTGGGGGGTGACACACTTACTAGCTGTGTGACCTTGGGCAAGTCACTTAACCCTCATTGCCCTGTCCCCCCAAAATTATTTGGGGTGGGGGGGAATTGGTGCTTTACTGTTCATTTTCACTTCTTGCTGTTGATAAGAATAGCTGATACTACAGCAAAGAGCCACAGGATATCTCCTCTTGGGGCATGGAGATTTGTGTCTTGCCTAAAGGCTACTGACATTAATAAATGGCATTAATTGTCATTTTGGGGTAGGCTTTTACAGTACCCAGCACTCAGACACCTAAATGCTATTGTATTAGCTGCTTACTTTATGTCCAAGAATCTTGACTTTACCAACAAAGGAGTATTTGGGAAATGAAATATCCTCACGTAATGGAAATATATCTTAAGCAAAAGAGGCCATAAATTATGATAAACACACACAGAGAAATACGCGTACACACACACACACACACACACACACACACACTCATGCATCCTCAGCTTTGCCAATGAATGTTGTAACTATCAGTAATTAAAGGTAAAAAATATACTTATACCAGTTTAGCAGTTAAAAACCATGTTAATTGAAAAATCTACCTTTGTAATTGCAAATGGAGAGATTACTGAAATTAGTAGCAACAGACTCATTTCCTAATAAGATGAACAATATAGTTGATGACTGAAG
This sequence comes from Dromiciops gliroides, assembly GCF_019393635.1. Lineage (NCBI taxonomy): Eukaryota > Metazoa > Chordata > Mammalia > Microbiotheria > Microbiotheriidae > Dromiciops > Dromiciops gliroides. Next base: position 86,406,986 of record NC_057862.1, read on the forward strand.
CATCTGTATACAGTCTACATACACCATTTCTGTGCTGCAGGTTGCCAATTTATTTCAGCAGCGAAAAGCCTGATTTATTGTTTGTAGCATTACATCTGTTGTAGTTATTACAGAATATTATATATAAACAGTTAGTAACACTTTGCCCCATTGTCTGTTGTTTTGATAATCACCCATAATAACATCTAGCATCAATATGGTCTTTAAACCCGATTTGGGAGTTAATGGAATAAGAGGAGGCAGTCAGTATATGCACCGGTGTAATGTCATAGGAATGTTGTGAAGAACAAATTAAATCAAGCTGTAAATTGTGCTCTCAAGTCAGCCAGAAAACCAGTCTTGTTCAGGAGAAGGGATTTATATTTTAACCTCGTGCAGAAAATGCACTTAAGCAGATTAAAATAAAATAGGGACTTTGTAATGGATGTAAATGGTAATTTGCTGCAGCTCTAATGGCTTCCTGTTGGCTGTGTCATGCAGTGGGGCACAGCTATTTTTAAAGTTAACCAGTGCTTGAGGTCATACTTTTACAGATTCAGTCATTAAACTAGGCTAGACATGTCACTAAATGGCTGATTATTTCAAATGATGAGCCTTGCTCAGAGGTGATCCTTGTCATATTTTGGACATGGTGATTTTCAGTACAGTTGTCATTAAAATAAAGATGAAATGAATTCAAGTATAAGTCAATGGCAGAATCAGTTTGGGGTTCTCGCATGTTTTTGGATGGTGGATTAAAGCCCTGGGCCCCATCCTCAAACAGGCCAGGCTAAATCTCATCCTTTGTGACTCTCAACAAGCTTAGAGTGACCCTTCCTCTCTTATCATGAGCTTTGAAGGTGAGGTTGTGAGTGTGTGTGTGTGTGTGTGTGTGTGTGTGTGTGTGTGTAAGCACTTAGCAACATAGTGGCCGGGCACATAGTAGGTGCTTAGTAAATGATTATGATGTTCATTTATACACATTAATAAATGCTTATTGACCAACTGAAAGAAGTGCTATAAGAAATGTAGCAGGCAGTTAGGCTTGAGAACATATATGTGTGTATGTGTGTGTATACACACATATACATATACATACATATATGTATGTGTATATATATTCTATTAATACCCATAAATTAAGCTGTGAAAAATGCAACATAAGTTCTTACCCATTCACATTGTACAGATGAGGGAACTGAGGTTCAGAGAAGTCAAGTGACTTAAACAAAGTACCCAATCTTGAACCAAGATCTTTCCTGACTCCAAGTTCAGCGCTGTATTTTCCCTTCAATCATAAAGACCTTTACCTAGTAGGGGAGATGGTATGTATACAAATGACTATTATGTAAAGGAGTTCTAAGGCCTTCCTGTTGACTGTGTCAAGTAATGGGTACAACTTTTCATGAGAGGAAGTGTGGCATAGTGGATGAAGGATTAGCCTTTGAATCAAGAAATCCTAGGTTCATTTCCTACTTCTGATATCTAATAGGGGGGTTTGGTCAGGTTACTTCACCTCAGAATAGCTCAAGTAATTCATAAATACAGACTACAGATATAGGTAATTTGTTTATCTATATCACTAAAAGTATCTTCAAACTGGGAATCCCCCAAATGAATGAAATAACAGGTTCAGACTACATATATATGCATGTGCATATATGTGTGTATGCATACATATATGTATTATGTATATATGCACATATTATTGCATAGTTTCTTTTTAGATCCTACATGTGTGCATAGATATAGATATAGATATAGATGTTTATATCCAACCACAGAGACATAAAAGGGTCATCTAGCTAGTTGGCATGGGAGAGGTTACATAAACTAGTGGCACTGAGGAAATTGTTCAGAGAGAGAATGATTGGTGGATACAAGTGGATAGGAAGAGGAGAAAAACTCTCTAGCCATCAGCATTCCTTCTGGCTCCCATCTGAAATAGCTCCCTGTTTACATGTAAAACTGTAGCCAGAGTTACTACAACCACACCAAATGGAATTGCACAGGGAATGAAAGAATGGGCATGTGAGACATGTCTTTCTACATAAAAAAAAAGGTGGTAGAAGGAAGGAAATAATGCTCTTCGAAATCTGACATCAGTCTACATTCTAGACTTACTAGATTACTTACTCTTCTTAACATCACATTACACTACACTCTGTCCAAACTGACCATTAGCTGTTCCCCAGACACAGTATTGTGTCTCCCATCTCCTTGCCTTTGCTGAAGCTATACTCAATGACTGGAATTCACACCTTCATCATATTTACCTCTTAAATTCCTTACTTCCTCCAAGGCTCAGGCCAGTTGCCACCTTCTGGCTTTCAGCCAGAAGGGAATCTAGAGGTCATCTAGTTCAATTTTCCTTTTTACAGAGGAGAAAACTGCAGCTCATATAGAACATATTCATTAGCTTATCTTCTTCTTTTCTTTAAATACATTTTTTCCATTTATTCTCTCATTCTTTCTTTCTTTCTTTCTTTTTTGGTGAGGCAATTGTGGTTAAGTGACTTGCCCAGGGTCACACAGCTAGTTAAGTGTCGAGTGTCTGAGGCCCGATCTGAACTCAGATCCTCCTGAATCCAGGGCCAGTGCTCTATGCACTACACCACCTAGCTGCCCCCCATTAGCTTATCTTCTAGGCATTATACCATACTGCCTCTCCTGTCTTGATCTCCTTGATCTCCTGTCTTGATCTCCTTAGTCATTTATCACTTCCTCCTTAGAAATTACTTTGTATTTTTTTATTTGCCTATCCACATTTAGGTTTTCCCCTCAATATAATGTAAGTCCCCCGAGGTCAGTGACTGTTTTGGTTTGTCTTTGCATCCCTAGTATAGTGCATAGCATATAGTAGGCACCTGATAAATGCTTGTTGAATGAAGGAATGAAAGAGCCAGGCATTTCACACCCTGGTCAGCACTCAAACAACTGTCAGCCTATTAGTTACTTCTGAGAAATATTTTGTTTAGAAGATTAGATTATAAGATGCTTAAGGCCAGGTATTGTGCCTTGTACATCCTTGTGTCTCCAATTAGCCATAGCACAATGCTATATAATATGTTAATAATATAATAATATACTATATAATGTTGTAGAATTCAATAAATAATTGCTAAATAAATGCCCAACATATAAAATAACAAAGTCCATGTGAACTGTACTATGTTCTCCATGGTAGATGCCCTGTGGGTGACAATAAAATAGAAACACTTCCTAAACACCAACTCTAATGGTGCCTTCAGCGCCCTAGACTTTGCTAAAAGATTAGGTCACTTTCTGCCTTTTCTTAACAGTGGGCAAGTTCATTACCAATGTTTGTGTACTTAAGTGTGTAAGGAATCTATGGAGTCACAAGCCTTTTTTCCATCATTTAAATGTTTCTTTACAGTCTGAAAGGATTAATTGTCTTTGGAACATTGTTCTGTTTGGATCATCTGTGTATCCTTCAAATTGGAAAGATGTTCTTTCAATGAAGTAAATTAAGTGAAAAGGATCACTCTTACTTTTGTTGCTAATTAATGAGTTAGCAAAATAGTCCTTTGCTGCATGGGATTCTAGCTCAAGCTAGAAATAAATCATTTAGTCCAAGCTCTCACTTTACATATGAGGCACCCAAGGCCAACCTAGGTGAAGTAGAATGCCAAGGTCACACAAATAATAATAAGGGGGGACTTTTGAGTCCAGGCCTACCACTTTGAACACTACACTGTATAAATCCTTTGGCTCTTGTTAGTACTAGAAGTCATTTCCCCTTTCTTTGGCTTCATTACCTTCTACTTTTGCAACATGAGAGATACAGTGGTCTGCCACTGATTCATTCATTCAACAAATAGTTGTTGAGGGCCTACTACGTATGAGTAGCTGTACTCTATTTTCCTCGAGAAGAGTAAAAAAATATTAGGAGGAAAAATTATTTTTTAAAAAATCATAGAAACAACAAGGACATTCAGTAACATGGCATTCCCAAGTATCAAAAAATATATAGTAAAAGGAGATATGGACCTCAGTTGATGCAATAAATCTTTTACCCCTTGGAGGTGGTATTAGGTATGGGGGGAAGACTGCCGAGAAAAACGCACACCCAAGTGACTATACTAAAGGAGAGAGTGTTTAGACTTCGGGTCTGTAAAAAAAAATTCTTAGGTGTTTGATTAATTTTTTTCATCAACTAATATAATTATTTTTAATTAAGAGTCTTAAAATATTAATGGGGGGCGTCTAGAGCAGAGTTAATTATAGCCATTCGACTCGCCCAGATGTATTTAAGGCTCTGTCAGCATCCCCATTAGGCAATGCTGTTTTTCAGGGGGTTATAACTCAACCATATAAATTGGCCACAGGCTGAGGTTTGACATCCAAGTTTGCAGTTTGGGAATTCATTTTTAATTGATTTGAATATTTTTTAGATATAGACATGGGGGAAATGGAATTGGCAATTTCAGATGTGCACAGGCCCAAGTACACAGGCCTTTTTTGCAGAGAACTGGTCATTAGTAAATCTGTAGTAAACTATTCCTTTCTGCCATCTCTAAACCTCTCTATAGAAATGTGGTAGGGTGGGTTTTTTTTTAATATAAGGATTTTGTACCAAAAGGTTCCAAGTCCCTTACTTATCTCTAATATTTGTTTCTAAGTTTCCCATAAAATAAGTATGATTAATCTCTTTAAAAAGGATATGTGTTTTTTCTATTCATGTTAACATGCTTTAAAATATCCCTTTCTCATTATGGGTGGCTTGGGTACCTCTAGCAGATAGCAGCATTTTATCTCCTTGCCTGAAACCTGATCCTGAACCAACTTCACTATATGAGATATCTAGCTTGAAAATGCATTTTATCCCCTAAGAATATGCCATATTAGTGAGAAAATTACTCTAAATGGGAACAAAACTGACAACTGTTGCTTGCAGACTAATGGCCTACTGTATATATTGTACCCAAAAAGCATGTCATCACCTGCCTGTTTAGTATATCACCGGTCCGAGGATTCTGGTTGGCTGAAAAGGTATATTAAGGTTGCAGTAAAGATTGGGGGAGGGAGGCCTGAGACAGAGGATTTGGATTTTTTTTTTTTTGTTCTCTTTCTTTTTTGCTTAAAACCAACATACGGAGTAGCACTGTAACTCAAAAATCTATGTAAGTCCAATACAGCTACTTTGTAAAGAGAGCTGTCAGCAGGTAGAAATACATCCTATTCTTGCCTCTATATAGAATTCTTCTGTAGCCATTTAATGTAAAATCACATTATGTAAGTAGTGGTACATTTTCTCACCTACTGGGTAGTTGTTCAACTCAACCTACTTAGGGATTTGGGGGCCACCACAGATACACACAGACAACACAAGATGTCGTCTCAATGACTCCCTTTCAAAAGAGAAAAAAAATTTATCACTGTATTATCCAGTGAGAGCAGTCAATGAGAAGGGGGGACGGGGGCGGGGGGGAGAGGAATGGACCCTAAGAAGTCCACAAGATCAAAATACGAATGCTATAATGAGGACAAATTACGTTTGTTTCATTTCCAATCCTTGTTACTATCTTCCTCATGATAATAGATTCAGATTTTGTGCCATTTTCTGTTCTTATTAAGGGGAAAGTGGTATCAATTTTAATGCCTCATCTGTAAAGTAAAAAGCACACCCGCTAATAGAATGCATTTTCCATCCACCGACCAAACATTGGGACAGTCTTGCAGCTGACTGGCGGCACACTGGAATAAAGGGCCCTCCTCTCCCTGCCTGTATCTTAATGGAGGCTTTGGAAAGGTTGGTGCCCAAACAATGCCAACCATTAGAACTTTATTCCTTTTTTTTAACTTCTTCAGATCTACTAATTCAGACATAATTTCCTACCATTTTTTTTATTACAGCATAATTCATTTACTTAGGGTTTTTTTTTTTTTTTAAGGCATTTGGAATAGAATCTCTCTAGCTCCGGACACACAGCAAAGAGCATAGACATTTGGCTCCATAATGCATGTGAACCTGAAGGATACAGGCTCACAAGTCTTTATAATCTGAAACAACTACACATTAAATTAAAAAGACAGCTAAGTGAGCAGGGCATAAAGGTTACTGAGTGCATGATAAGCCCCCCCTCAGATCTGAAGCAGAGGGGAGAGGACAGGAACACCAGCCAGAAAACCCAAGCCTTTATATAGCTCCTAAAACAATCCCAGATCATTCCTTCCTTCCGCTAAAGTAGCATTTCTCTCCCTGTCTTCACCCTCAGAAAGTGCCTGCTGCTAGCACCAGGCATCCTAACAACCCAACTCAGAAATCAGATCCTGGAAATGCCATCTCAATTCCTTCCCCTCCAGCCATGGAAGAGACATATTTTCTCCTTTCTATTTTTTGAGCCTAGATTTCCAGATAATGTGCTAAGGGAGCCCGTAGGAATCTGTGGAACCAAGGGCAAGATGGAGGAGCAGTCCAAATAATCGCCGCAGGACTCTTGGACCACAACCAATCTGCTGTTTACTTAAGTGTCAATTAGCAAATATTGATTAAGCACCTGCTTGCTAGGCACTGGGACCTGTGCTAGGTGCTGAATGACATAAAAAGAGGAATAAGAAGAGGTTCTTGCCTTCCAGGAATTTTCAAACTCATTGTAGAGATAAGACATATGCACATGAAAAGATAATTACCAATAGAAGGCAGTACAGTATTTCATGCATGTCTGACATGTTATAGCTAAGAGGGACCTTAAAGACAAAATTCAAAATAATTCAAATTCAAACCCTTCACTTTACATAGGAGGCAAGTGGGGTGCTCAAAGAGCCTCTGGGAGCAAATACAAAATCAGCAGGCCATTTAAAGGCCTTACAGAATGGGATTCAGACCTACCTTTCCAGATTTATTTCCCATTACTCTACTTCATGCGCTCCATATTCCAGCCAAACCAGATGACCAGCAGTTAGTTCCCTCAATATCTTGTCTCCTGCCTTTGTTCATCTGTAGGAGTAGGTCCCCCATACCCCCTTCTCTTTAATGCTGTCTCTAATAATCCCATAATCTAATAATAAATCAATTCTTTCCTGAATTCTTTCCCTGATCTTCCCCTGCCCTCCAGTGGCTCTTTCCCCTCCCCAAATTACTTTGCAATTTATTTAGGATCACAGATGAGACCTGGAAGAGACCTTAGAAGCCATGTAATCAACCCCTCCATTTCACAGAGGAAGGAAGGCTAGACCTGCGATCCTGGGCAAACTACTGCCTTCACTGGCCTCTTGGTTTCTTCATTGTGAAATGAGGGGGCTAGACCCCGAGGGGTCCCGTCCAGCTCCAAATCTACCCTCCTGTGACATTCTAGAACGAGCCCCTGGTTATTGTGGCAGAAGTATACGGGGGAGCTGGTAAATGGGCATTAGCAAGTGCGGCTAATTTCAATCCCGCCATATGCAAAAGGCTAAGGACCCTGTTGGTGGAGAGGAATGAGAATGTGTAACAATGGAAGGGCTTCACAGAGATCTGAAGCATGTCCACACATTCTTTCTCTGGTTCCAATCTGCTAGCCAGGTGATGAAGAGGAACCTTGCTAGAAGGCTACAGAACCAAGGTGAATTCAAAAGGCTCTAGTCAGCCAGAACTGGTTCTTTGGGTACTCTGTGCCCAGGGCATCTTCCTGCCTTTGTTAAGTGAGGAGAACAGAATAAATGCTATAAAGGGAGAGGCTTTGGGCCCTCTCTATCCAAGGCCCACATGTGGCCCATAAATGTGGACCTCAGTTTTTGCATCAGTAGTCATTCTTTCTTGTTTAAGGTAAAAGATATCTGAGATGACCTTGACATTGTAAGCAATGAAAGGTCAAGCCGGTGAGGCACTAAGAGCTCTAGGCACGGAATTCATGCCAGGTTTTTGTTGTTGTTGTTGTTTGTTTGTTTTTTGAAGGTTTGTTTTTTGTTTTGTTTTGGTTTGGTTTTGGTGAGGCAATTGGAGTTAAGTGACTTGCCCAGGGCCACACAGCTAATAAGTGTCAAGTGTCTGAGGTCAAATTTGAACTCAAGTCCTCCTGAATCCAGGGCTGGTGCTCTATCCACTGTGCCACCTAGCTGCCCCTATGTCAGGTTTTTAAGCCAGTCCAATACTGATTCTCTGAGGAAAGAGGAAGGAAATACTATTTATATAGTGACTAATATGCACCAGGCACTATGCTAAGCCTTTTACAAATATTCTATCATTTAATCCTCACAACAATCAAGGACATAGGGGCTATTATACCTCCATTTTACAAATGAGGAAACTGAGGCAAACAGAAGTTAAGTGACTTTACCAGGGTCACACAGCTAGTCAGTGTTTGAGGTTGGAATTTGAACTCCCAGTTTTCCTTACTCCAGGCTCAGTGCTTGATCCACTTCCCCTCCTGGCTTCCTCTAAAAGTTGCCAAGGAGGAGCAATGTTAGTTTTTTAACCCAGCTGTAGTTGATGAGGCTTGGAGTTATCCACCAGGTTTTCTACATTTTTACAGGAACTTGTTGAAACCCAGTGATCTATAGAAACTATGTTATGGTCTCAGCCACTTTGCCCCCCAAATCAAAGGAGTATAGGGTGGAGTGTGCTGTTCAGGAATCAGGGTTAATGTTTGCACTTCTATTTTTGCTATATCTGTGAAGTAAATACCTATGTGTAAAATTTAACAGAAAATGCTTCTTAAATATCCTGTTGAACTTGGAATCAGGAAGGTGTGAGTTCAAAGTTCACCTCTGATATTTATGAGCTCTGTAATTAAGGACAAATCATTTGGCTTCAGTTTCCTTATCCTCATAATCAGGGGATTGGACCAGATGGGCTCAGAGGTCTCTCCCAACTCTCTATGATTCTATAAAAAGCAACTTTGCCAACCAAATGGAATTGTAGGGTCTTCCTCTTATCCCTAACAAATAAAGAAAATGAGCAGTGAATGATACAAGCTTAATAGCATGTCTTTGAGCTATTGTGGGAGAGGTATGTGCTTATTAAGACTGTAAGATATTTTCTAAGAATAACACTGGTACAGTCTAGGGCAGAGCCTAAAGGAGGGTAAAATAGAAGATATTTTAAAATAATAATTTTTTCCAATGCATCATTTTAATACCATACAATTCCAGTCTCCATGGCCTGTAGGTTTTTATTCTTTTTAAAAAATTGAATGCTTCATAAATTTGCATGTCATCTTTGCACAGGGACCATGCTAATCTTTTCTCTATCATTCCAGTTTTAGTATTTGTGCCTCCAAAGTGAGCATCATAGGTATTTATCCTGTGATAAATCCTACATGCTCCAAGGAAAGGCTCAAATCACCAGCCAGGAGTGCACAGAAAGCACCATTTTCAAACCTCACAATGGATAAAGAAATGTCTTGACCAAGCTCCTGTAGTCAGAGTTCAAGAGCCAGCATCAAAGACCATGTTTATAAACAGTTCCGGACCCACCACTGTATGATCAGTTCTGATGGATTACCGAACCCAAACTCTAAAGTGCCATTTTGCCACAGTTGATGGGAAAGGGGATGTTCTCATGAATTCATATTCTAGTGGATTTCATTTATCTAACCCTCAGACTCCCGGATAATGAGGGGGTGAAGCACAGGGCGACAGGAAACTTGTTAGGGAATAATCAGAGAGAGGAGCCCTGGAGGAGAGACTCAGGAAATGAAAAATAGATGATAAGAACAAGGGAGTCCCAGAAAGATGAAGGACTTACTAAGAAGGGAAAAACAAAAACAAAACATCCAATTAAACAGCATAAAGCCTCAGACTTTTATAAAATGTTGTAGTTCTTTGACTTGGAAGGTCCCCCCCAAAAGGAGTAATTCTTTAAATTTGCCACAGGTCATAACAGAGTGAGTTGATAAGTCCCCAGATCATTAAGCCTAGAGTCATTTGCATGATTGTGCCCCACCCATCCGTCTGCTTTAGAGATTACAAGTGGAGAGAGAGATACCTTACCACCTATCCTTTAGATCAAAACCTGAGCCAGTGACTATTTTATTTGTAACAATATCACCTTTTCTCCTCTCTTAGGTCATAGGGCAAGGTTATTGGCCCCTGGGGAGGGGAAGGAGAGCAAATCATCTTCACCAACGAGAAAAGATGGGATGCTTTTACTCTCTCCAAACTCTTACACATCAGGAAATCAATCACAGACTTCAATGCAGTGCTCAAATTCCACTTATTTGGGAACCTATATGGGGGGAAGAATTGGCTACAGCCAGTTTAGGAAAAGTAAGAACACATGATGATAGGATACCTATCATTTAATTGCCATGGGCTTTCAGGCACAAACTGGTTTTAAATCGCACTCTGTAATTCCTGTTTCAACTATTTATGCCCTTGTCCAAATAAACCCAGAAACCATCATCAAGGATTGCCATTGTGCTGAGTCACCCCGCCTACGCTAGCCCTGAACTCTTGAACTGCACAGTGTATTGATTAGTGCTTACAATTGGGTAATTGTATTACCAACAGAGCCCACAGTGACATCATTATTCTCCAGCTTTGTTTCAGATCATTTGCTTAAAAAATATTATCGTAGACGTGATTACAGCAAATCAGAGTGCATTTCAGTTTGTAAGGGAGAACTAGCTCAGCCTAGCAGAACTAGCCTCTCCTTGGGAAAGTTTTCATCTATATTCCTCTGTGTGCCAACCAGACTGAGGTCTTTCATTGAGCACTGTCGAGGTTGTCCTTATGGGCAAGCCAAGAAAATGACTGCCTGTTTTAATGTGTTTTATGGAGCAAAGAGAAAAGCACATTTACCGGGAATGTATCTATGGTAAACATATACACTGTTGAGTAGGAGGGGACAACTCTCATTATTAAGTACTTGTCTTTATATAGGGTATTGATGGTTATAAAATACTACACATACACACATATGTATATCTATATTTAGATTATAGTATAGATATCTCATTCAGTCCTCACAACTCTCATCCGGGTCTTCATCTGGGAGGGCAAAGGAGAGAGGGTGGTAGGGGGAGAGCCCAGAGGTGGTAAAACACCAGTGTGGGGACCCCCTATATTGTGAATTCCCTTTAATCACCAATACAGATGGGCTATAAGGCTATAATTGTTATAGTTGTAGACAGTTGACTGGGACAATAAGTTGTTAAGTGACTTGTTCATCATTGTGTAGCCAGAGGCAGAACTTAAATTCAGATCTCCACAACTCCCAAAGTTCACCCTCTAGCTCCAATCACTTGTCAAGCTTCACCCCTCCCTGGCCTCTGATCCCCTAGAAGTATGATCTCCCCACTGTTTGAATGTAAACTCCATTAGGCCTAGGATAGTTTGATTTGTATTTATGTCTTCAGTTAAGTTTTGATCACTTATCATCACCCCGCCCCCAACATCCTCCTTGAGGGAATGGGACATGCAGTAGATAAGTTTTGATGACTTATGAATGATTGTTGGGATGAATTGATGAAACAGTGGGGGAGGTAGAAAAAGGGAAAGGTAGGTCAGGAGCATGGAAAACTGTGTAGATCAATAGTAGGGGAAGTCTGGGAAGTTTGGAGAACATGTAGGCACTGATCAACACAGAGGGTAACATATGGGAAAGGGGAGCACCCCCAAAAGGGGGGAGCACCCAAAATACATTTCACCTACTTCACACATTTTGCCTAGGGCGATCTGAGTACTCAAAATGACATTGTTAGCTAGTCCTTAAAGCTTATTAGGTCATTTCAAAACATTCAGGCAACGGAGAAAAAGGAGAACTGCTTAAAAGCCAATCTTCCATTAAATCTAAATTATCATTGCCCTAAAAAATAGGTAGTGCAGGTGGATTGTAAGCATTAGTGGTACTGAGGGATCGGGCCTCGGTTAACTTCTCATTGCCCAGCACAAACTTACTCTGAGTGTGAAAATCAGATTTCCACTGCCATAGCCCAGATAAATTCAGCAGGCCGAGGGGGAAGAAAGGTCTCCCAGTTATATTGCTCATGATGGGTGCTATAGCAATTGGGGGCAGTTCATGCTGTGGGCTACAGAGCAGGGTAAAAACCTATACAATATGGTTTTCATTGAAGTGGCAATTAGTGGAAATTATAGAACAGGACATTGTGAAATTGTCATCATGAAAAAGATTTCCCCAACCCAGATGCAGTCCAGTTCTCCTTAAGCCAGCCAAGAGCTAAAGAAATCTCTTTTTAAAAAATTGAATCAGCCCTTGGTCTATAGTTCCAGTTATAACAACATCGGGGAATTTGTCTACTCCCTTCCACTGGCTCATGTCCAACTGCATTTAGGGAGGCTGTGGGGATCTACTCTGACTGTTACATCTTTGATTGACAAAACTATTCAAAAGAAAATTGCTGGTGTGACTTTATTCTTGACTAAGACAATGGAGGAACTGAAATCCTCAGGGCCCTCAAGTCTGTTGTAAGTAGTCACTCTGGTTTAATTTTATTTGAAATAGGACATTAGAGCATTTGTGTCTGATGTGAGTCCCTGAGGAACGGGAGGGGAGAGAATCCAGAAAAGAATAATCAAAATAGTTAAAGGATTAGAAAATGGAACTCATGAAGAAAGACTAAAGATGTTAGACTTAATTTGGGGAACAAAACAACCTAAGTGTTATTTCCTAGTATTTCAAAGTGCATAATAAAAGGTGCTGACAGCACATTCTCCAACTACGTGAAGGACAAACTAAGAAATGAACTTAAACTGCTGCAAGAGAGATTCAGGTGAGATGTAAGGAAGAACCTTCCTAGCAATAATGAAGGACTAAAGCATTGAATTAGACTACCAGAAAAACTGGTAGAATCTCCAAATGAGCAGAACTTTAAGAAGTAATTTACTATAATATTCCTGGATTGGCTTGGAAGAAGCCCTGGCCAGTCAATAAGCACTTATTAGGGGTCTACTGTGCATTAAGCACCTTGAAATTAAGTCCTGGTAATAGAAATAAAGGCATAAAACAGTCAATGTGGTGCAATAGGGACATTGCTAGGTTTGGAGCAAGAAGGCCCAGGTTCATATCCTGATTCTATCACTATCTGTATGTCTTTGGACAAGTCACTTTTCAGGCCAGTTTCCTCCTCTAAAAATAGGAGGAAATAGATAATTGTTGTGGTCTCTTCCAACTATAATCTGTGAAAGAATATTTGATTCTATGATCCTATAAGTAGCATTCGTTAGAGGCAAATAGTTGAATAATTTAAGCTTGTATCTGTCAAGATATTAGGAGACACCCTGTTTTCCAGAGCTAAAGCTTAGAAAGCAAGCTGTGCCCTTAGCTTGGCATAACAACAATCCTTTGCATTCACCCTCTAGATGATCTCACCCTCTGGCAAAATCATATATTTATTGTATGGCTTTGAACAGCACCAGGTGTTCTCTGAGCTCGGACAAGCATCTGCTGTATCTGTTCCAGTCATGAAGCCCTGCTTTGGATCAAACTTGTCTCGTTGTTATTACCCCTTATTGTCAGGGCTACAGCTCACTGCATGGCCATGGTATAAGTATTAAGATTTGGCCACACTGATGCAGGTTACTGAATTTGGGGCAGAGCCCTGACATATGTGTCTTGATCTCTCCTTGCCTGCAAACAGTTTCCCTCACTTTGAAATTAAACTTCTGTTTGATTTCTGACTCTCCTATCACTAGCCTGCTCTGTTTGGCTCTGGCCCTTTACAGGTTAGAGGCCAGCTTAGTCCAGTTGACATATCACATCTGTGAAAATGACTGACTGTAATGATTGGAATGATGCCACCTACTGGAGACTTGCTGTGGGAAAGCTCCGCCATGAGGAAAATGCCTCAGAGGGCAAGGCCATGTGGCTTTTCCTTGGTGTCAGGAAATGATGCTTGCTCATGGGTGCTGCCTATCAAGGCTACCAGCCAATCAACTTGAGGAGCCTCCTATTTTCTGGGAGGAGACAGGAAGGAGGAAAGAGAGCCTGCGCCGAGAGCTCTCGCTCTTTTGGGTTCCTGACTTGATGGTGGTGGTGGCAGCAGAGGACTTCACAGGAAATTTGAGGAAAGATAGGATTGCCATGCTGTTGGAATTCTGTTCTCAATCTTTTTCTTTCTAGTTTTCAATAAACCCTTAAAAACCTAAACTCGTTTTATCAGTGATTTTAGTCAGTTTCCCCCAAAACAGGAGGAACAGATTAGAATCCACATTTAGAATCTTAAATTACACAGACGGTTATGACCTTTTAAATCCATTTGACCTAATTTTGTGACATAAAGTTCATTATAGGTCTACTTTCCCATCTATTGGCATTAGGATTTTTTTAATGGGGCAATGAGGGTTAAGTGACTTGCCCAGGGCCACACAGCTAGTAAATGTTAAGTGTCTGAGGCCAGATTTCAACTCAAGTCCTCCTGAATCCAGGGCTGGTGCTTTATCCACTGCTCCACCTAGCTGCCCCCAGCATTAGGATTTTTAATGTCTTTTTGCTGAACAGGTCTCCCAAAGTTTACATTTAACAAAGCATGTCAATGCAATTCTCCACCTTGAAGCTAAAAGTCACATTCTCAAAACCAGCAGAAATGATGCTGATGCTTATGATGACAATGATGATGGTGGGTGATGGTGAGGATGATAATGACAACAACAGCAACAATAATAATAACTCCCTCAAAACCCAACCTATCATCTAGGGTCATGGGGAAGGGGGACAGAGTAAGGACAATTAAAATAATATTACCCAGGACTAATTTAGAGCAGGAATTCTCTGTGCCCCTGACACTTCTACAATTTCCATGAAGATTTGAAAGGGACCATGGGAAGCTGACCACTTGGGCTCTGGTGATACAATAAATGTTACTATCCTGGCCAGGGTGATATATCTGGTCTTTAAATCTAAGAAATAGATGGGACAGCATAGGGTGGCAAGGCCAATCTAGTCAGAACTATTGTGATCAGCTTAATGACAGAGAAAATCAGAACAAGTGGCACTTTCCATTATTTTGATATAATAATAAGGCAAGATAGACAAGTAGAAATCAGAATACCCAAACTCACCTGCCTGGAAATACTTCAGTGTGGATAGTGCTGACCACTAAACTAGGCAAACCATAGGTACACAAGAGATGGACTGAAGGTATGAATATTGTTATTATACACCAAAACTACAAAATGACAAAATTGGGATACTGGGGATACTGCTTTTTGTCTATAAGATCCTCAATTACCACTCACATATGAAATTATTTCAGATCAATGAAGATAATCATAAAAAATTCTTCCCTAAACCCAAATTAAATGAAATAAGAAGGGAAATGGAGGATTTACTTAAATCCAAATAAAGAAAAGCCAAAGAATTTTAAGGCACTGAAAAACTACTCTTAGTGCAAACTCTAGAAGTGCTACCAAAAAATGAAATAGATAGCAATGTATTGCAATAGATGGCAATAGCAAAAATAATGCCAATGCTTTGAATGATTTTGGAAAGTAGATAGGCATACTCAGAATGGAATTTTGTGAAAAAAATACCACTTTGGGAATTTGACAGCACAAATTCTACTAATAGACAAATGATACCAAAACAAAATAATTCCTCAAAAAAGCTAAAATCTGCTATCATGAACCAATGTTTTCTTCAAAGAATTTGACAAAGAGCAGAAAAAACATTTAGGACCTCCCCAGAATTTTATATGCTGGGGTCATTGCCATAATAAGGACCATAGGAACAAAGGGGGCACTATCTAGGAATATTCCTAAGGACAAGTATCAAATGCTATTATGGCTGAATCACCTGTGGAGTATCTGTGAAAAGGCATTAGAAGATTAGACCATATCTGTGGAAAGGCATTAATTAACAGATTAGATGAATAATATAATCTGGTATGCACAGTAGATAAAAAGGGTACCATATAGATCAATTAAAGACAATGCCCCCCAAAAAAGAAACATAGAAAAGAATCAATAAAACAAAGATATATAAGAAATTCTTGCTTAATCCATAAGTGACAACCAAAAGGTCAATGCAATAAAAGGAGTTAAAGCAAGACAGGAACAAAATAAACAATTCAGCAGCAACATTGTTTAGAGATAGAGATATATTTATAGATATATTCATATATTGATGTGACCCCTGTCCAAACTCATTGGTATGGGACCTCTTCCCTTCATTGATAGGCACTGAAAACTACTCTTAGTGCAAACTCTAGACAGTGCTACAAACAATGAAATAGATAGCAGGGTATGCCCTACCCTGTGTGAGGGACAGGATAGAGATAGGGAAAATGGGAGTCTTTATCACAACTACCCTACTGCTATTGTGTTAGTTGGACTTTCTAATGAGCAGGTAGAAGAAGTGATGGCACTCACCTAGGAAAAGGCTGAGAAAAGATATCGAAAGACTTTCTGACCCAAATATGGGTAATGAAAATGATACATCCAATGAAGGAAACTGTATATATTTTGAGGGAGGAAAAAAGAATCCTGAAGCAAATGTTTTCCTTTCCAAAAGTGCCACAGAGACTCCCTAGGTACAGATTCAACCCACAGAAATTGAACATACTGAAAAGGGATGACAGCTCAGGAATAGATACACAATTCTATAATGATCTGGATGGTCCAGTCCATACCAACTACTAGTTCTGGCAAAGGAGCAGAAAGATCTCTTATTATGGGTGAACTGAGACACAGTCTCACACATATGAGACGTGGGACTCTTGCTTGAATGAGCTGAGTTACTTCACTCCCAGTGGGAGAGCTTCACACTCTGTATTGTCTGGTATATATTTCATATATCTACTTTCTCTTATTTTGTTTTCTACCAATTTGGATGAATGGGTTTCTTGGCTAAATGGCTACATATGTTTACTTGGAACTGGTATTTGGAGGGAAAGAAGTCAAACCTCAGATATAGAGTTCGAAGTCTTCCTTTCTTCCTATATTGAAACAGTGATCAAAAATTAGCTTCAACATAAAACTCATACTCCCCTAGATATTTAAGACATTTAAAGAAGCAGATAGATATAATTCTAGTCTATGTACCCCTTCATTCTGCTGAGTGGTAGCTCGATCCCCTGCCCCTCTCTCTTTCCTACTTGACAGGGAATAAAATATTTTCGGGAGAAGAGTCTCCCTTGAGCCATACAAAGATACCCTCATGCCATATTGTGTGCATGTGTGGGGGGTAGCCTTCATAAACTATGGGGCCTTATTTCATTATAAATAAATAAAATATATATGTAATATGTAATCTATGTATTTTATATATGTGTATAGTATACATGTGCATATATGTGAGTGTGCGTACTATACATACCTATAGAGGGTTAGAGAAACAAAATAAATTAGGGCAGAGAGAGAACCCCAAAATAGGAGGACATGGACAGTTTCTGGTTGTCTGTCTATAGGATTTAAAGAAGTCTAATAAATGAAAGTATAGGATTGGATCAAACATAAACATATATGACTGCTATTTAGTGAACCCCAGATGGTTGACAGGGATGGGCTAGAGTCAGGTCCAATCTCTGAAAGTCCATTGTTAAATTTTCAGTGCGAGTTTCTATACCACAGGAATGGAAATAACTACAAGTGAGAGCTTTATGTATTGTTTTGTTAATTGTCTAAACTTAAGAAAGTATGAATGATATAGATTAAACTTAAAATTTTTTCTGCATCCTTTTTTGGGGAGACATGAGTTCAGTTGTTAAATATTTATCAGCACACCACTGTAATGTTCTCAGAATGTGAGTTGAGTACCATAGAAGGCTCAGGGAATGAATCATCACCAGACTTGCAGGCCTGGTGACTCTGAAATAACAATGACAATCACAACAACCACAACCACAACTGGCGTTGATATAGCCCATTAAAATTTGCAGTGTTTTTTGTCCAGCCCCCTTCATTTTCTTCTTTGAGACTCATGACACCCTTGCAGCTATATCAAGGGAGGTGACTGAAATTCTAACTTTTTTCCAAAACTGGAAAGGAATAGGGCCAGAATAATATTAATAATTATTGGCCAAAGGGGCAACCAGGTAGCACAGTGAGTGAATAACCAGCCTTGGATTCAAGAGGACCTGAATTCAAGTCTAGCCTCAGAAACTTGACACTTACTAGCTGTGTGACCTGGGGCAAGTCACTTAACCCTCATTGCCCCACAAAAAACAAAAAAATAATTATAGGCCAAAACTCTTTGCAATGGTGTAAAATACTAGTAATTTACCAGTTTCCTCTATTGTATATGCCTAATTCCATCTTTTTTTTAACAGAAAGAATCACATATTTATTGGCACAATATGAAAATATTGGCTAATTGCATGTTCTGTCCAATGTTACAAAGTATTCACAGATAGTATCATTCAAAAAATATAAACATGCAAAAATATATTTGCTGAAGGTGGGAAGGGGTAGGAGAGAACAAGCATTTATTTAGTAACTACTATGTGCCAGATAATGTGTTAAGCACTCTATCGATATTATCACATTTGATACCGACTATAACCTTGCCAGGTAGGTGCTATTACTACCCCCATTATACAGTTGAGTAAATTGAGGCAAACAGAGGTTGACTTTCCCTGGGTTACACAGCTAGTAAATATCTGAAGCCGGATTGGAGCTTAGGTCTTTCTGACTTCAGGCCCAGAGCTCCAACCACTGTGCCAGCTAGCTACCTCTAAAAAGATCAAAAAGCAAACCCCCAAAAGTCTCAAGGGATACAAAGAAAAATTCATTATTGATTTCAGTGATTATTGAATGTCACCTAAAGCACCATAACATTCACATCACTTTTATTAATTATCACAAAGCCTTTGACTTAGTACTGCAATCATGTCTGAGTTCTCTACTCTGGATATATGTAACACCTACTTAAACAGCCTCTCCCAGAGACTATGGATGATATTACTGTATCTTGAAGGGACATGGAAATCTTGAAGAGAAACATGTGAGAAGTCTACAAGGAGACTGAAAGTTTAACTGTCACTTTGGAATCTTTTAAATGTGATGGCTAAGAAAAAACTGAGTGAGATATAGAAAGAATGAAGAGAATTTATGTTCTGAGAGACTGAGTTTGATCTTATGAAGATATTTTATGAAGGGAACTCTGGAGAGACTTAATCTGCTATCCTGAGATTGCTAAATAGTGGGATTGTTTTCATAATTGAAAAGTCAGTGGAAGCTCTGATGTTTAAAGGTGACTCTGCTGGAATCTTTCTTAAAGCTAACATATTGTAAATGATTATTTATATCTTTGTTTTATCATTTATTATGCTGGTAATAAATTTTATAGCTCATAATCTTAATGTTTATTTAAGCTTAGGAGAAATCAAGTTAAATGGCTCCCTGAAAAGCACGTGAAACAGATATTCATTTTGTGTAAATTTTCTCCAATAATATCAAAATACCATTTGGACTCAATGTGTAAAATTCTTAATATATGCCAAGAGAAAGAATAAACACTAAAAAGTTGTGAGCTTGACTCTTGAGATGAAATTGAAACAAGGAATGAAGATGAAACAAGCACATATCTTGGCTTCTCTGGGCAGGACACATTGAGCATAAGGCAAAACTGAGGTTGAGTATGTTAGGAGGCTCACTGGCATCCTGAAGTCAAAACTTATATATAAATAATACATGACATGGGTAAAGACTAGAAATTAGATATTGTGTGTAGTAAAACAAAACTACAACAAAATAAATTGTTTCAATTTTGCAGATCTATACTTGAGAATTATTGTATGTTTTTTAAATTAAGATACTTTTAACTAAGGGATTTTCCTCCAAATTAATTACTGAGTTTGACTTCATGCTGTGAAATGCAAGAATTCTGAAATTCTTACTTTTGTGAAATACAAACCCAGAATTTCTTCCTAATACCCAGTGGAATATAAATTCCTTGAGGTCAGAAATTCTAGTATTTCATTTGTATAAACCACACCTAGCACTGTGCCTGGCATATAGTAGGGCTTATTAAATGTTTGTTGATTAATTAATAATCAAGGTAGAAACTCCTGATAAAACAATAAATTTGTCTTGGAAACAACAATGGCACACAGTTTTGTTTTGTTTTGTTTGCCCAAGAAAAACTGGTTGAATTGAATTATAACTGTTTCTTATCCAGTATTTCACATAATCACAGAACATCAGGGCTAGAAGGTACCTTAGAGATAATATTAGTGAAATGGAGCTCTGTGTCCTCAGATTTCTTATAATTAATTTTTCCTGGTTCTCCTGTACCATCACAAGATCTAACAGCTAATGAATTCTGGAATTGGAAAAAAATTCCCTTCCCATGCACACATAACATACTTCAACTCCCATGCACCTTCCAATATACCATACTGTTCTTTTCACATCATTCCTGCCTACTATGGTGGTTCTAAAGTTGTATCTGTATAATAATGATGAGATCAAAATCTTTATAATGGCCAGATTCCCTAAGCACCTCATAAAAATGGGGGTAGAGCTTATATATCTCAGTAAAGTATATGGTACCATTGTGAGTACCGCCTTAAAGATTATTTACATTTTTTATGTGAATGTGTGTCTCAAATGTATTTTTTCTCCTTAGCCTTCTAAACATTTTTCCCTACAATAAGCAGTGTAATTTTTAAACAATGCCCCCTGACTCAAAATAGTCATTTCATCACACAATCATTCCTGCATGCTTCAAATCACATGATAAGGGCTGCTGACTTACAAGATTAGACTTCCATTCAGGTCAATATTTTGGGTCATCCCCACTTTCCACTATCACCTTTTCACTCAAAGTCCCTGGTCTAAGAGGCTAGGTTCTATATGGAATATCCCCCTTGCCCTAAATTCTCAGACCTAGGGTTTAGAGGAAGTCATCCCCCTTTGAACCCAAGAGTATGTGTTCTGACTTTGTTACTATTAGCTGAATTTTTTCCAAAAAGACAGAAGGGAATTAAGAGAGCCAAAAGCAAAAGAAATGTAGGAAAGGGAAGGAATCAAAATGGAGAAGAGCATTCAGTTGAGAAAAAATCTGGGTTATAGTAGATCCGTCTCTGTTATTATCATCCATGGGCCTCAATTTTTCTATCTATAAAATGAGTTTAGATTAGATCATCTCAGGTCCCTTTCAGCACTAACATTCTGTGGTTCTAATATTCTACATTCTAATGTGTCTTTAAGGTTTAAGATTCTGTGATTCTACAGGCTAGAACAAACCAAGCAGCTCCTCATTTGAAACCAGGGAAATCTGATTTTGTCCTTTGGATGTTGATGCATTTGCAATGGATCTCTAACACAAGGCAAGGAAGCAAATCTCTGACTAGTAGATTAACTGTTCATAAGATAGTATGACTATTCATGAATGCTTATTTTTGATGAAAATAATCAAGATGATTTCCTATTTTCAAAATACTGACAAAATAGCTTTTTATCTCCATAAACAAAAAACTAAGTGAAGACTATTTAAATCAAGATTGTGTACAACATGCAGCCTAATTACTACATGATTACTTAGCTAAAAAGTAGATACTGGTGAAAGGTTCTTTCTGCCAGCAGTCAACCCCAAATTAATAGCATACAGTGCTGATTGAAATCACAGATAAAATTAAATTAATGTGCCTCTAAGCCAACTAGGCTTACAACCAAAACCCAAATACAAAGGGAGCAGTAAACTTTTTAAAATGTAAAAATATGCTATTCTCCACAATCCAGTACTGATTATCAACTTTAATTAAACCACCAAAAAAAATGCTCACCAAGCAAGGGAAATAATACAGTTAGAATATTTTATACTTTGGGCTTGAGTGAAATAAATATGTAATGCCCAGCCTAGAAAAGGAATAGATAATGTAATGGGAAAGACACTGGATTTGGAATCAGAAGGTTCAAGCTCTGACGCTTAATTATGTGACCTCAGACAAGTCACTTCACCTTCATTAAGCTTCAGTTTCCTCTTTGGGGAGGAAACTATCAAGCTTATCAAGTTGTAAAAATCAAATGAAATATACTTCAATATTATGTTTTGATGGATCTTTATTCTCTGGATGTACTCTCTTTCTAGTACAAAATGCAACTCATCCAGTAGTTTTCATCTTGTGTAACTCTTATTGTACATATAAATCCTATATAGAAGATCAACACAATGTACCAAAAGCCTTCTTCTAGATCTTAACAGAATCATGAGGTAACCACTGTTAAGACTTGAGTGATTTATTCCTCACTCTCATTATCAAACTGTGTACCTTCTTTTCTGACAATTCGAGTTCTTTATCATATCTCCTACTATACTTCTTGTTCATGCCTTCATTGGTAATGTGCTGCAAATGACTGTGAATCTTTGGATCATCCTTTGGGTCACCTAGTTTTCATTCTTCAGAAATCATGATATAGCATGACTTGTAGCCACTTGTATGACTAGGAGAATGTTGGTGTTAAAACAATGGATTTCTTTATAAGGAAGAAGTTTCAAAATTATTGAAAGCTTTTTCCAATATTGAAAATACAATCCAGTCTGTTTTCTTCCTTCTATTTGGGTCCAGCTCAGTAACTATCCAGTACTGATTAACTCAATAGTCTGCCCATCCATAAAGAATATGCATTCTACCCACTTGGTTTTTTCCTGGGTAGATTACTAAAGTAATCTTTTAAGGCCATTCATTGAGTGTCTTTTGTATTCTAGGACTTTCTCTTTTCCTGATATAGGTCAGTTCATGTCAGAGTTAAGGAAAAATTGCAACACAATTCATTCCTATAGTCTAGCATTTCATAGAGGAAATTAATTGATCAGCAATCATTTATTAAATACCTGCTATGCCTCAGGTACCATGCTAAGCATTGGGGATACAAAGTAAAGAAAATTAAGTAATGTCCTGTTCTCAAGGAACTTATTTATATTCTATACTGGGAGACAAGTATTTATGTAGTATATATAGAACAAACATGCAGAATAAATACAAGGTTGTTAGGGGCAGCTAGGTGGCTCAGTGGATATAGCACCAGCCCTGGAGTCAGGAGTACCTGAGTTCAAATCTGGCCTCAAGACACTTAACACTTACTAGCTGTGTGACTTAACCCCAATTGTCTCGCAAAAAAAAGAATAAATACAAGGTTGTTAAATGCTATGTAGTTGGAGAGAGAGCGTATGAGCAGTTGGAGAATCAGGAAAGGCTTCAAGTAGAAGATGGCTCTTTAAACTGTGTATCAATGGAAGGGAAGAAGAAGTATAGAGGGAGGGCATCCTGCAAATGGCAGATGGCTAACCCAAAGGCAAGGAGATGAGAGATGGA
This sequence comes from Dromiciops gliroides, assembly GCF_019393635.1. Taxonomy (NCBI): domain Eukaryota; kingdom Metazoa; phylum Chordata; class Mammalia; order Microbiotheria; family Microbiotheriidae; genus Dromiciops; species Dromiciops gliroides. Next base: position 86,430,121 of record NC_057862.1, read on the forward strand.
GTGTTAGAGAGAGAGAGAACTATCTGCTAGTTAAAGTCTGGAGAACCAGGAGTGGAGCCCTGATAGGGATGGAGGAGTGAACAGGATTCATCTGGGCACTTTCCTTAAAATGGAGGTTCTGAGAGCAGACAGAGGGATCTTCCAGGGTGGAAAGGCAGCTGGGGCACCAAGGAGAAAGAAGTCTTGAAAATCAGAAGCAAATCTAAATGGAGAAATGAAAGAAACAGCAAATGAACAATGGAGGGAGAAAAGTATAAGCAAAGAAAAATGGACATGTAAGCTGAAATCGACAAAGCACAAAACCTGGAGATGATAAATTATTGTACATGCATCTGTAGATTTTGCTCTTTATTAATCTTTAACCTCACACCCTAAAGATTTATATATTGGTGTGTATCTGTGCTTCTGCCCAGGTTTTCACCAAAGTCCAGATGGACTCCTTACTTAGCTCCATATCTTAGAATACTAACTATCCAAGAACACTGAATTCTGAAGTCTTCTATAGCCAGGAGGTTTGTGTAGGGAAGATGATTAAGAATTGGCTTTGGGGAGAAAAAGTAAGCCAGGCTTCATGTCATTATACAATACTTCTCAACACTCCTCCCAGATATATATATATATTTTCATGTAGGAAAACTACATGTAATTGAGTGCACAGTCACAAATTTTTTGCCCTAAACTAGATGTCCATTGGAACATACAAGTGAACCCCAGAAGGAGGGAGGGGAAAAGCACAATTTGAGCATAGCTAAAAAGAAAAAAAAGAAGAATTGGATCCTAGAATATTATCTAACAGTAAGATCTAGCAACCATAGTAATAATGATCTTTACTCTAGATGTTTCATAAGTGCTTTTTTTAAAAATCCAGAATCATGGTATGGTAGATGGGAGTGGAAAAGGGATTAAGTGGGATACATCTGTAAATGAATTATCTTTTTTTTTTTAAAGATACCCATTTTAAATGAAAAAATGCATTAGAAATCCAGAATCAACCATGCAGGAAAAGTTCATTATAAAATTTAAAGCAATAATTTGAAACACATTTAAAATAATAATCTCGCAAATAGATTTAGGGAGGCATAAAACAGGAAGATGGTTGTTGTCGATTGCCACAGAAGATGCCTAGGGCAGAGAACATATTGAGGAAGGATTGTCTATAGATGGTAAGGTCCTTCAGATGCTCCTGTTTGCAGATGTGATTGTTCTAATTATATCAAGTCCTATAACATCACAGAGGCTCCTAAGTAGAATCCAAAACAGCTTAAAAGATTTTGGCCTAACTATCCATACTGAAAACATCAAATGGATTAAGGTTGTCTCTTGTCTAGACTTTGATATTCAATTGAATGGATGGCACTCCCCCCAAAAGCACAGTGAAATAAGCAGAGTAAATATATATATAAATAATGTATATCCACAGTGTGGATCTCCCCACACTGACTCCCTGCCCCTGATACTTTGTTCCTTTCAATTACTCCCCAGTTGTAGGAGATGATTCCTCTCTTCCATTCTTCTTCTACAATATATCACGTCTTTGTCTTCTCTCTCCTCATATGGTTACTGACCTAGCTCAAGCTCCTACAACTCTTGCTTGGCAACAATCTCCTAAAAAATATCTCCCCTTTTCAATCCATCCTCCACATAGATGCCAAAGAGATTTTCCTAAAGTGTAGTTCTGACCATGTCACTCACCAGCTCAGTAAACTCCAGGGGCTCCCTATTCCTCTACAATTAAAATACAAACTGTTTGGCATTTAAAGTCCTTCATGGCATCAGCTCCAACCTACTTTTCCAGTTATATCATACATTCCTCACCTTTACATACTCTATCCAGTTAAATTGGCCTTTTGATTTGTCCTCACACAAAACACACTCCATCTCCATTCTCTATGCCTTTTTACTGGGTATTCTTTATGCTTGGAGTGCACTCCTTTATCAACTCCACCTTTTAGACTTCCTAGCTTCCTTCAAATCTCAGCTTACTCACCCCCTTCTACATGGAAATTTCCCTCATCCCCCTCCTCACTTCCAGTGACTCCTCACCGAAATAATTATCACGTATTTATTACATATGTATATTTTTGTCTCCCCCAAACTAGTGTAACCATTTTGAGGGCAGAGACTGCTTCATTTTTGTCTCTGAATTCTTGGCACGTGGAAAGCCCTTAACAGATGCTTACTTGATTGATTACTTGCTCCATTGTAGTGCCCATCTTGTATTCAGTTAGTATGTTTGTGCTTATTAGCAACTTTGCTAACTGCACAAACCCTGATTTTAAAAAGCTCTAGGGGCAGCTAGGTGGCACAGTGCATAAAGCAACAGCCCTGGATTGAGGAGGACTTGAGTTCAAATCTGGCCTTAGACACTTGACATTTACTAGCTGTGTGACCCTGGGCAAGTCACTTAACCCTCATTGCCCCACACAAAAAAAAGACAACTCTAGAAACCAAGGAGGAGAGGAAGAGGAAGGTAGTGGTGATGATAATGATACCGATAAACTGTCTAAGCTTACACTGCAATCAGATCTCAAAAGGAAGGCAACTGTTAGATCTTCATCTCTGTGAAGGATAAAATGATGTGTTTCAAAAAATTCATGGAATTCCTTGCATACTCATTGTCATAGTCTATTCAACACACTCCCACTAACCTATACTGTCACGCCACTGTTTGATAGAACCATGCTCAACTGACTTAATCTGGAATTCTCACTTCTTTGCCTGATTGGGATTGCTCAAAACTATACACAAAGGATCCAAGACGATTCCAAAGGACTCATGATGGAAAATGTTCTCCACATCCAGAAAAAGCACTGTAGGATCTGAATGAAGATTGAACCATACAATTTTTATTTTTTGTGGTGTTTTCCTTTTTTCTTTTTTTGAGGTTTTTCTCTTTTGTTCTGATTCTTCTTTTACAACATGAATAATGGTGAAATTTGTTTAATGTGATTGTGTATATATACCATAAGATTGCTTTCACAGAAGAATGCAGTAGGAGGTTTAGTTGTAGAACATTGACAGGTTCAGAGAAATATGTTTTCATCAATATTAGAATGGATAATGTTCACATTTGACAGCCATTTAACATTTTACTCCAAACGTGTATTTTTTTTAGTTTTAAATATTCATTTTTATAAGATATTGAGTTCCAATTTTTTCCTCCCTCCCTTTCTTTTCCACTGCCCAAGATGGCAAGCAATCTTATGGTATATATACAGAGCACTATGCAAGAGTCTTTCCCTCATGGATTTCACAATCTAGCAGTGGGGATTTAAAACAAGCATAAATATACAATTAAGGATATCGAGGTGGCACAGAGGATAGAGTGCTGAGCCTGGAGTCAGGAAGACTCTTCTTCTTGAGTTCAAATCTGACCTCAGACACTTACTAGCTGTGTGACCCTATGCAGGTCACTTAACCCTATTTGCCTCAGTTCATCTGTAAAATGAACTAGATAAGGTAATGGCAAACCATTCCACTATCTTTGCCAAGAAAATCCCAAATGGGGTCATGAAGATTGGGATACAACTGAAACAACTGTACAATAACAACAAATAAAAAATAACTTTCCAATAATTATAAAGCAAAATAGAAAACGACAAAAATATTAGAAAGGTGCTCCATGCAGCTTAAAGAAATATAATAACCAAATGGAGGGAGAACAGGAAAAACTTAGAGTGAGTCTTCAAAGGTAGATAGGATCTCAATAGATAGAAAGGGGTTTCAAACAGTTATGTTGGCACAATAAAGGTACAAACCCTATGAGACTGTGTCAATACTGCCTCTCAAAATCTTGTCCAATCAGAACCCATAGAAATTCCCTGCAATTGGCCTCTTTCTTAAATGTAAAGCCTGGCACATGGTGCCATGTACCAAAGGCATATACAAGAAATATTCATTGGCAGTAATAATGAAACAGATGACAACCTCTCATCATTTATTGTATGACTTTAGACACTTCAGTTCACTTCTTTAAAAGGAGAACAAAACATTGAGTTAATCATCTCATCTATTAATGCAAGATCCACCTGGATGAGACCATTACTCAATTCACTTACATCTATGTGCCGTGGACCATCTTGGCATTCAGGACTGATTCTGTTTTCTTTGTGCCAGAATGTAGACATGTATAATTAATCATTGTGTCTCTTTCCAGTTTGAAAAAAAAATAAAACAGAATCAATTGCAGTTCTAAGTAGGGTTGCTTCACACTTAGATGGAAAGAAAGAGAGATGCACAATGTTAGCAGTTGGATAGTAGTTCAAGTAATACCTTCTACCATTTGGTGTCAATCAGATGGCCTAGACCAAAAGCAATATTTTAGGATTTGAATGGCACACAGGGCTATGGGGCTTTGTATTGTCATCGTAACTCAAATTTCTAAAGGGCATTGAGGTTTATGTAATGCTTTGCTCATAACAACTCTGTAAAATAGGTAGCAAAAGCATTATTATTCCCATTTCATAGTAGTAGAGAATTGAAAGGCAACTTAGAGACCACCCAGTCCAGCCTCTTCAATTTAAAGATAAGAAAAATGTGACCCAGAGAGGTTAAGTAATTTTCCCAAGGTCACAGGATAGAAATTGGAGAAGTAAAGAAATATGTGAGCCCTCATCTCCTCACATGAAAAAGGTAGTGTGTTATTATTCCCATTTCCAGATGAGGTAATTAAAAGGTGAAATGACTTGCTTTTGACCACACAAGCTACTAAGTGTGAAAAGCCAGGACTTGAACACAGGTCATCCAACTCTGAGTGTGATGTTCCTCCAAATAGCCCACTGCCTCTCATTTAATGTTAATTTTAACCTTATTTTACCTGAATAAAAATTTTAGGAGTTTAAGGGATGGAAACAAACATATTGTTGTTTGAAATATGGGAAGGATGGAAAGGAGGGTTGTAGCTAACTAGACAGCCAACCCCCTTAGCAAAGAAGCAGCCTATCTCAGCAGTGACTGAAAAAAATCCGAAACCGAGCCTTTGGTGGCTTTGAGAATAGGATAAAAAGTGTTATTTTTCATTAAACTTATGTGTAAACTCTGTTGACCTCTGGGAATTTTTATAGTAAGATGCCTTGAGGCAAGCACATGAAAAGACCCTTTAAATTCCAGTGTAGCTAAGCTCTTGGTGCTCAAATATCTATTGCTGTTTGAAAAAGTATCACAGCATGCTGGAAAAAAGCACCTTCCTCTGCAACACCTAACCTAATACTTCCTCTCCTTGGAAAAGCATCTCTCCAGGAGGCACACCTATTACCAAAGCAGACCCTGTAAGAAGTGGAGGCCAAGAGGTTCTTGAAACTCCCCTAAAAGTCTAAAAGACACAATAACAGAACTGAGGCAGTAACTTCCACAAGGGCTTATTTACAACCTACTTTTCAGAGAACTCTAAGATCCATGAATCAATAAATAAGGATCAAAAATGTAAAGCGGGGCAGCTAGGTGGCGCAGTGGATAGAGCACCGCGCCTGGAGTCAGAGTTCCTGAGTTCAAATCGGTCTCAGACACCTTAACACTTAACTAGCTGTGTGACCCTGGGCAAGTCACTTAACCCCAATTGCCTCACTAAAAAAAAAAAAAAAAAATGTAAAGCCAAAATGAACCTTATGGGTCATCTAGTGCACACTTTAATTGCATACAAATAACTCATTATACCCACTCCTGTAAACTTTGAGGTGTTGTTTTTTTTTTTTTTCCCAATCCTCTCCTTTGACCTCTCTGTACCCTTTGAAAACATCCTTTGATACTTTCTCTTCCCTTATATTCCATGACACTGCCCCCTTCTGGTCTTCTTCCTACTTACATGACTTCTCCTTAGTCTCTATTGGTTCATTTTTCTCTGCCCACCTCTAAACATATCATACAAGGTTTGTTCTTGGTCTTCTTTTCTCTTACTTCACAACCATATCCATTCCAATGGTTTAAATTATTCTTTCTGTGTAGGGAATGCTGGAATCTGTGAAACAAGTTTCCATCTCTCCCCTGAACTCTAATCCTGTATTTCCAGGTGCTTCTTGAATATCTTCACCTGGATATTTGACACCTTAAATTTATGTCCAATAAGGAGGTCATCATATTCCCCCCCACCAAAAAAACAAAAACGAAACTGTCTCTCTAATTTCTTTCCTTCTATGATAGCACTATCACCTCCTGACTGTTGAGACTTGTAATCTTTGATACAACTTTGATTCTTCCCTCTCTCCATCCCTCACATCATGTAAGCTGCTAAATTCTGTCAATTGACCTTGACAACATTTCTTATATCTGTCTTTTCCTCTTGACTCATATTAGTACCACTTTAGTTCAGGCCCTGAGTAGTTCTTTCCTGAAATGTTGGAATAACCTACTAGTTAATCATCCTGTCTCCCGTCTTTGCCTTTCATCATGTCCCCTTTTCTTCTTTTCTTTCCAAAAATCAATGACTCTATGATTTCATTGTTATGGGTATCCCCCAGGACCTTTTCTCACTTTCTCTGAGTATTTCAAGAATGTCACTAGAGCACATGGCTTCTCCTTTAGATACCCCTCACTCCTGCTCCATGACCAGCCCATCTCTTTTTCATCACTCATGTCTTTGATGACATTCTGAGGGTGCTTTTCTCACAAAAGTTTTTATATGCAATGTGCTGTGGCCTATTCACTGACTCTGGACTTCTCCATTGTCGTATGAATGATCACCAACTTCAGTTATTCAAAGGCTATAGGATTCCATGACATACAATTATACAATGCCACTAGAAAAGTACTGTTGTTAAAAAGACAGATCTTTGTTTTAGAGAGAAGCTTAATTTTGTTTTGTTTTGTTTTTAAATCTTTGCAATCCAGTTTACTCTGCTCTTCATATTCAGTCTTGGGCCCCAGTCATTGTCCATTTGAGCCAACTAAGAAATACATACTGATAGATATTCTTTATAGTCAGCCCCCTCTAATTGCATATCATAGCTGGACAACAGTATTTACCATCACTTGATTATTTCCTCTGTGGATAGTCAGGAAAAATTATTTTGTATGATCATAAATCTGCTACAAAATTAATATTAATACATAGACTGAATGCATCCTTCACCTGCTCAGACTCTTATTGGTTCCAGTTGCCTTCAGAATAAAACACTTTCTAATCGTGTGATCTAGGTAATACATTCAATATCTCTGATCTTCAGTTTCCTTCCTCTAAAATGGAGAATAATAACAATTGTACTACCTACCTTACAAGGTTTTTTGTGAGTCAGTTAACAGTCAGTCATCAAGCATTTGTTAAGCACTTACAATGTGCCAAGTATTATTCTTGGTGCTGGGTATACAAAGAAAGGTGAAAAATGAATCCCTGCTCTTAAATATCTTGGATTCTAATGGGAGAAACACCAGGCAAACAACTTATTTTTTACCAAGTTATTTGGCAAAGACTAGAGGAAAGGAGGATTATTTCTTTCAGCTGTTATACCCACAACAATAGATATCTTCTGTGCGTATTTGAGCTGGCATTAAGTCAGTACTCAGCCTCTTAGATTCTCCTTGATTCCAGCTCAGGGAATTATGAGTTATAGTTGATGGTCTTTTAAAGTCAATCAGGATATCAAAGCAACATATCACTGGCTCTGTCTGTCTGTCCGTCTATCCGTCTGTCCATCTGTCCGTCTGTCTGTCTGTCTGTCTCTCTCTCTCACACACACACACACACAGACTTACTCCATTTACCCTATTATCTCTAGGGTCAAATATAAAATCCTCTGTTTAATGTTCAAATCCCTTCATAACCTAGTCCCCCTCCAGTCTTTTTACACCTTACTTCCTACTATATACTCATTGATTTGTTGACAATAGTCTTCCTGCTATTCCATGAATAAGATATTCTACTTCTCAGCTCTAGGCATTCTCTCTGACTGTCCCCCATGCCTGGAATGCTCTCCTTCCTCAACTGCCTCTTGTTTACCCTAGGCTTCCTTCAAAACTTATTTTCTACAGGAAACTCTTATTGCCCCCTTTTAATTCAAGTTCCTTCTTTCTTTATTTCTTCCTTCCTTCCTTCATCTCTCTTTTTGCAGGGAAATGAGGGTTAAGTGACTTGCCCAGGGTCACACAGCTAGTAAGTGTCAAGTGTCTGAGGTCGGATTTGAACTCAGGTCCTCCTAAATCCAGGGCCAGTGCTTTATCCACTGCACCACCTAGCTGCCCCTCCTTCTTTCTTTTAATTATCTTCTATTTACCCTGCATATAGTTTGCTTATAAGTTTATTGTTTCCCCCTTAGACTGTGAGCTCCTGAAGGGCAGGAACTGTTTCTTCCTCTTTTGTTATCCCTAGAGCTTATCACAGTGCCTGGCACATTGTTGTTGTTCAGTCATTCAGTTTGTCCAACTCATGATTTCATGAACCATAGCAAGCCAATCCCTTCTATCCTCCACCATCTCTTGAAGTCTGTCCAAATTCATGTTCATTGTTTCCATAATACTACCTATCCATTTCATCCTCTGCCGTCCCCTTTTCCTTTTGCCTTCAATCTTTCTCAACATTAGGGTCTTTTCCAATGAGTCCTCTCTTCTCATTGTGAAGCCAAAGAACTTGCGTTTCAGCTTCAGTATCTGACCTTCAAATGAATAGACTGAATTAATTTCTTTAAATATTGACTGATTTGATCTCCTTGCTGTCTAAGGGACTCTCAAAAGTCTTCTCTAGCACCACAATTTGAAAGCATCAATTCTCCAGTGCTCAGCTTTCCTTATAGTCCAACGCTCACAGTAGCTTTGACTATTCGGACCTTTGTTTGCAAGGTGATACCTCTGCTTTTTAGGAGGTACTTAATAGATACTTATTGACTAATTGACTACTCCCTATTTCCACTGGGATAAAATATAAACTCCTCAGTTTGGCATTTAAAGTCTATCACTTGGGGCAGCTAGGTGGCACAGTGGATAAAGCACCGGCCCTGGATTCGGGAGTACATGAGTTCAAATCCGGCCTCAGACACTTGACACTTACTAGCTGTGTGACCCTAGGCAAATCACTTAACCCACATTTTCCCACAAAAAACAAACAATAAAGTCCATCACCATCTGACTCCAGACTACCTTTCCAAGCTTATTTTGCTTTACTCACCCTCTTTACTCACCATTCTTTAGTCTAGCCAAACCAACCTACTTGCTGTTCCTTGAATTCAATACTTAGTTTACCTCCACGCCTCTGCACAGGCCATCCCTCATGTCTGGAATGTTCTCTTTCCTCATCTCCAACTCCAAATAGACCTGCCTTCCTTCAAGGCTTAGCTTAAGTGCCCTTTCCTACACAAAGCTTTTCCAGATTTCCTTATTTGTAAGTAAGTACTGCTTCATCTTCAAATTATATGTATATGTTGTATCTTGCAAACTTTTTTAGAATGAGAAGTATACTTCAGAATTGAAATCCATCTTCTCTAGTGTATCTTATAAATTAATGTTTTATGTATTGTTTACTTATAACATGTCTTACACATGTTACACATTTATACACATCATGAGACATTTCACTAATTTAAACTCAGATGAGAATTGAAACTCACATCCAGGGCCCATCCTCAGAGACCGTCATCTCAGTGTTTGCTTAAGGAGACTGTGCTACTTCATGCCTTTAGGTTTGCTTTCTGCATAAATTGGACAACCTCTCTCTGCTCTTGTATCTGAGGTACTCAAGACTTGGGGAGCAGATTCACCTCCAAGGATGCCTACAGGTAGGGTGCAGTCTCATCAACCTAGAGTAAATGTAGATCAGAGTGAGAGATGTTGCATTATCTGCATATCCCCTAGGAGAGAACTGTTGTTCCATACCTCCATAAAAATCACCTTGAGTTTAGTTTGTTTAAATTTGTGTATTTACATGTGTACATCTCTCTCAAGACAAAATGTAAGCTCCTTGAGGGCAGAAATTCTCACTTAAGTTTTTGTATCCTTGGCACCTAGCACATAGAAAGTATTTAATAAATACTTGTTGGTTGACTGATTGGGTGCCTTTCATCTATGTAAGCCACACCTCAAAGCCCATTTGTAAAAGATGCCCCTCATTGGTAGAGATTGATTATGCAATGCTTCATGCTGGATGAGGGGTAGGATTGATAAGAGCTTGGAAGAAGAGAAATCTGACTTCTCACTTTGAAAGGGAAAACACATGCTTTTAGACTCTCTTCAGGATCCTGAAGGGAGAGAAGGATTCTAGAAAGACGCTGACATATAGAGGGGTCAGCACCTCAATCATATCCTTATCCATAGAGACTAAGGAGTTTCCCCTCAGGTGAGATCTGGGATATTCTCTCTCTCAGTTGAACTAAGGTATCTTGCTCCCAATGGGAGAACTCATTCACTCCACATACTATTGAGTTTATATTCTCATCTGTATGCTTTCTGTGAGTTCTGTTTCCTATAGGCTTGGGTTCGTTTACTATTTAGTATGCATGTAACTGGCATTTGAAGACCTCGAGTTGGGATTATGGTACAGCTATGGAACCGCACTCTTCTCTCTGAGGAGAATAGAGTGACCAGAATCTGGCATCGATGTCTTGCTTCCTCTCCTGGAAGAAATCAAAGTCTCCCTTGAACAAGTATAAGATGGAGGAAGTTTTAGAGGTATCTATTCATGTTCCCCTCTGATCCATAATATAAAGACCCCAGCAGATATATGTAGAGATAGAGATAGAGATAGAGATAGAGATAGAGATAGAGATAGAGATAGAGATAGAGATAGAGATAGAGATAGAGATAGATATAACATACATGGGCAACACCTGCTACATTCCCCCCTTATATTCACAACCAAACAGATAATGAAGAACATCGCCCCTTTCTAATCAGTGTCATCCATGCTTCAAGGGCAGTCAACCTGTCTACAATTCTCTAGTCTATGAGAAATGGAGAGAAAACTGGAAAATCTGGTGTTCAGGGCTCCACAGGTCAATATTTTAATTTGCTGAGTGACAACTTTCAAGAAACAAAACAGAAAACCTTTTCAATTTTTATAACCATACCTCTGTGACAAGCTAGGTCATTGTGCAGACTTTCTGGGCAATTTGTCTGGGGTTAGACTATTTCCCCAAGCACATTGAGAAATCAACATTATTTTATATGTTCAATGGGTTCACCAACAACATTGAACAAAGGATATCCCAGGTCAAAAAAACTGGAATAAATAACAGACGTATTACTAATATTTGGCAAGGACCAATATACATCCAACATTGGCAAAATTAGTATTCAATCATCTTCCATGCAGATGCCGCTTACTTTGTTTTTGTTATTATTTTGGGTTTTTTTCCTCTTTCATTTTTTGTTCCCCATCATTTCCCTGAAAATGACTTATCCTGTCATCTCTTGCCCACAGGATCAGGGCCCACATTTTGAGTTGGGAGACATGATGAAAAGCTGACACTTAAAAGACCTAAAGTCATTTTGACAGAGGCAAAGCCAAGCAGAAGCCTGGTCATTTACATTTTTGAGAAAGTGCCTGTGAAAACCAACTTTTCATGAGACACTGCTGATTGAAAAAGAGAGCCCAAGTGGTTTGACGAGCACAAGCTCTAAGCTTTCAGATACTTACTTAAAAATGCCTGAGCCTCCCCCACTTAGGGTCAGTCTCACCTCTCCCAATCATCCTCCACAAACAACTTGAGGAACAAACTTAACTTTTCTAAACAAAAATAATTTCATCATTTTGTGTGGCATTAACACCCTGCTACTTCGATATGTTATCTATATTTTTCTTGTTGACATTCAACCAATTCAGAGCTAAAAATCCATCCTCCAGTTTTTCTGTGGGTCGTAAATCATAAAAAGGTTATATTTTATGAAAGCTGAAGCTGAGAAGTAAACAGCATATTTATATCCAAAGAGTTTCATCTATTAAGCAGCAATGACAGGGCCCTCTGGGCCAAAATCTAGTTTTCTTACTTAAAAAGCTTAGTTCTTTTGTAGACTCCTGCAGGGACCTATAACAGTTGGAATTGGGTTTTTTATGCCTTTGAGGCCTCCGAATGAATGTTACAGTTTTCCATTATTTTCTTTTTTTCTTTTGAGAAAACTAGGCTACCTGCTTATTGCCTAAAACCTACACCCCATGACTGTTTGGTTATAAAATCTGTCTTCCACCCTTTCCTCTCACATCTTACCAACAGCCCCAATCTTGGTTTAGATGCAGCCACACGCCGGCTTATTTGACATTCCATGTGACCTAGAGGACTAGATTCTGGGCTCCCCAGAACTAATTTTGCTTTCTGTCACTCACTGCATAGGAAGAAGTATTCTGCCAAGAGGGAGAGAGTGTGCTCGACCTGCTCTGCCTTGCAAAAATCATTACACCTACTCCTCCATCCTTCAGCTTCCTCTCTCCGGGAGAACAGTTTGAAAATCTAGAGCATTCTGTAATATAGAAAAAGAAAAAAGGGACAAGTTTGAAGCTTGCATTTCACATCCACAGTCTGCTATTAAAATGTTAGTATTCCTGCACCTTAGGCTATTAAAAGATGATGGACCTGTCCCTCTGTGAATGGTGTAATTTGTGGTCATGAATATATATTCATCCATATATCTCATACCCTGATTACATCACACAAGGACAGGTTCAGAGTCAGCAAATTGATCACCCTCTAAACTAGCCAAATAATCACTAACAATTAAGAAAATGAAATATCTGAGTCACAGTAATCTTTTACCCACTTCGAACATATATTTGTTCTTTTGATGTCCTGTGTGAATAGGGGTGCTTTATCTGACTGATGATGGGCTAAACAATGGTTCAGAGTTGTAATATAGAACTCAATTTGCTGGAACTATCATCTGAAAGGCCTGGACAATTTATTGAACACTGCAGATGAAAGAAAGAGGGGGGGGGGAATTTAAAAACTTACCACTTCTAAAATGAAGAAAATAGAGCAGTAAAGGGTATTGTAATATACTTTAATCTTCCTTAATGTAGAAAATATGAAATGCCATTAAATCTTCCTTTGAAATGGATGTGGCCGCATTGCTCAGGCACCAAAATCTAGTTAATGAATCTATTGTGAAGGCAAATAAACAGGAAAGCCGTGAGAAGGGAGTGATCTCGTATTATACTGACTAATTCAGAAGATGAAAGGGGGAAAAATTAAAGTTAAATTCATATAAATATTAGAGCTAAGGAGAACACTGACAGGTGTTAAAAAAAAGTAAAGACTGGATTTTCCATTTGGTCAGGAGTGAGGAACAAGCAGACACTTTCTGTGGAAGAGCAAAGTCAGTAGAGATGAAAGTGTTTCGAAGGGCCCAATAATTAACATTTTAAAAGGTTTTTAGTAATAAAAATGATTCAACAATAACAGCAATTTAATAATTTTATTTGAAAAATTAAATTGATTGCAAGCATTCATTTGGAGGGAAGTGGCATTTACGGAATTTGGATGAAGTTACCAAAATCAGGTTTCCATTTTAATCGCTTTAAATGTATTCATATGCAAAAAGAAAAATGAATATGGGGATGATTCAAAGCACAATAACTTGAGAAATATTAATAGTATTTCACAAGACCTGGCAGAGCTAGCCTATTTGGTGCAGTAAAATCACTAATGTGATTCAAATAAATGGGCTTAAAATGTAGTTGGAGCTAAGGTCCTTTTTATTGTGCAGTATTCTCAATAGCCATCTGCCATATTTTTAATGAGGAAGAGTAAGGGAAGAGGATCAGAATTGGGGATTTCGTAAGTATTATGAATGCCTCCCAGTGTGGAAACTTCCTCTCCTCATGCAGATTAGTAACTAATCTTCAATTTAAAGTTTGGGAGAGTTGCCAAGGATACTGAGATTAAATAAATTGCCTTTTCTTCAAATAGCTTGTATGTGTCAGAGACAGAATTTGAAAAACAGGTCTCCTTGACTCCAAGACTGTCACTCCATCCACTTTGATACAGTCTCTCATGTATAGTATTCTAGAGAAAACAGTCCCCAAAAGCAGTGTGGCACATTTTCTGGCACAGATAACACTACTCTCATGTTAACCTGAAACAAAATATTGATATTGACATTAAACTAGATAGAATGCAATGTCTTAGCATCTACTAGAATAGCTTGTTTTCCCCCTCAGCATCATCTATTAGTCAAAGCAGAATTTCAGATAAGTCAAAAGATTTTAGCCACTTTATAAATATGTTTTACCATCCTCCTTCTAGGAATTAGCCTGCCATCCAAATCAACAAGTTAACAAGCATTTATTAAATGCCTACTATGTGCAAGGCACTGTGCTAAGCACTGGAGATATAAAGGTAAGACAGTTGTTGTTCTCAAGAACATCACAGTCTGATGGGGGACACACAATAAAACAGATATGTACCGAGAGAGAGAGAGAGAGAGAGAGAGAGAGAGAGAGAGAGAGAGAATGAGATTCAATAGGAGATAATCAACCAAGGGAAGGCACTAGCATTGAGGGAGGTAGGAAAATACCAAGCTAAAAGGATTACTTAGAGGCTTCTAAACTTAAGCAAGGAAGATACCAAAGGAAACCAGGACTCTTTGTCCTGACTAGTCCAGATGACAGAATAGATTCAAAGAAACACGTTTGGATTTGACATAAGGAAAAGCTTCCTAACAATTACAGATGTGAATAAGCAGAATGGACTACCTAAGGAAGCAGTGAGTAAAGACCTCATTGAAAGCTGTCAAGCAAAGGATGGATGACAATTTTCTAGGTATGTTGTAGAGCGGATTTTTTTCCAGGTATAGGATAAACTAAATGCCAAACAATGTCCCTCTCAACTCTGAGATTCGATAATTAATCCATTATTATTCTATTAGACCTTAATGACTTGGCAGGTGGCTACCTCCATGGCCATAACTATGGTCATAACAAACTACAGCTATCCTTCCCCACCACCACCAAAACAAAATCACCATACTTCAAAATAAGAGATCAATCAAGTCACAAATAAATATTGAAGACCCACCATGTTGCCCATCTTATAGGTGAGGTGTCTTATGAGAATGAATGGGGTCCTTTGTGTACTTTATTACCTAAACTTCCTTAAGGTCCAAACTGACCCTATTTTATATTTAATTCTATTTCTTTAGAGAGAAGCTTTCTAGCTTATTGTCAATCAGGGACCTTTGTTGTTCTTATCAAGCCCAGATGGGCAGAGAAGGTAAAAAAAAAAAAAAAGACTCTTTCTCTCTCCACCTACTGCATTCTATATGACAGTGGGACTTGGACCCACTGGATCCAGAAGAATAGCTCCATTATGGACAAGCTATGCCATATGTTTAACCTAGAGAAGTCTTTTTAATACATGAGCTACTAGTGAGTGAAGTATCAAGAAAAAGTCTTGTGGGATAGAATATGGGGAACTTGAGCTTTTGGGTTACAAAAATCAATCTTCCATTTTGAAAAATCTAAGTAAGAAATGCATAGCTCACGTTCCTTCCAATAATATATCCTGGGTTGTCTGTGTACTGTTAGTCATGTCAAAGAGGCAATGTAGTGTAATGGAACAAATCTGGATTTGGTAAAAGGACCAGGTTCTGAATCCTTGCTCTGTTTCCGCTGGTATGGCCTTTGCAAATACTTCACCTCTGTGGCCTCATGTGTTTTTTCAGTTGTCGAATGAAAGGGTTGAACTCGGAAGGCTTCTAAAGTCACTTCCAGCTCTAAATATATGATTCGATGTTTTATACAAAATTTGGTGAACTGTGTATGCACATGAATTATTTTATCCAATCTTAAAATGAAAATTCCCTTTAATGGAAGTAACTCAAGAGAAGGCAAAAGTTAGGTTCTACTGCCATTTTAGTAACCTTGTAAAAGTCACTTGGTTTCTCTAGTCCTTTATTTTACTCATCTAGAAAAGAGGATATTATACTAAAAAAGCTATCCCTCCCCAAACTCTACATACTATAACCTTCTAAGAACAAATACTAGCTGTGTGACCATGGTGAAGTCACTTGAACTCTCATTTCCCCCTGGAAACTATCTAAGCAAAGGGTTCTTAACTGGGTTTCTTGTATGCCATAGACCCTTTGGCAGTGAAGCCCATGGACCCCTTTTCAGAAAAAACATAAGATTATAATGGAAAATAATTTTATTGAAAAATAGTTATTAAAATCTCTTCTAAAATAACAAGTTCATGGACCCCTGGATAAAAACCTCTGCCCTAAAATCTGAAAAAGTTATCTAGATTTAAGTACTATCTTAGTATCTCTTAGTATAATGGTCCATGCAGAAATTCCATATAGTTCTATAAGTGATTAAAAATTCTTATACTCTGGCAAAGGAGGTGCTATTCCCGTATTCAAATGGAATAGTAGCCCTGAATTCAGCCTGACTCAAATAAAGATGTTGGTACCTTCACCATAATTAGGAGTATGCAAGGTAAGCAACCACCTGGAGGATCACATACAGCAGAGTCCCATGAGGAATGCTTCTAATTGGGAGGTGAATTGGATCTGTGAATTAATCCATCTGAGGAATTCCCAGTAAATTAAATCCCTCCACCAATGTGGATGGCATTTGCCCTGAAACCTCCATCTAATCTTAGAAAGTTTGCTTTGCTCATGGAAAGGTTAAAGGACCTCACAGGGTCATACAACCTATATGTTGTCAGAGGCAGGACTTGAACTCAAGTCTTCCTGACTCTTAGGCTGACTCTATTCACAATGCCAAATCTGCCAATTCTAATATATAATATTATCATTGGTAATAATAGCATTTTGTATTATTACATGTGCTATTTTATAACTATACTATTTTATGTTGTTACATATACTAATAATATGTTTCTAAATACACATCTTTTTAAAAGTGGAAAGTTCCTCTTTCCATGATATATAAACTTTTATTTTGCAATTAAGTTATGTCCCGTGTGTTATAATGAAGGCTCAAAGCCTAAATTGGACAGTCACAAACAGAGGAAGCAATTTCTAAATGTTACCCAGGACACACCAGTACTTTGTCTCACCTCAGTGGTCTAAGTGTCCTTTCAATCCAAAGAAATAGAGCCCCTCCCATGAGGTCTATTCCTTATAGTCCTCTACGCAGATGAATGCAGTTGGTGCCAAAACTATTCTGAACAAGCTTGAGCCTTCCTCTGTTCATATTTTATTGCCTAAAATCTGATTATAATGTTATCTTTGTCTCAAGACCAAACATGTCACTTGTTCTTTTTAGAACTGTTTTGAATCTCCAGTGACTAATGTCAGGTCCTAACACATAGTAGGGTGCTTAATTTATTGAATTGCCCATTAATCCCAAACCCCTAGAAAGACAAGGAACCTTTATCTGATTTCCACCTGCCTGACTTGCCCTGTTTCTCACCCTCTGCCAGACCTCGAGTGTTCCTAAGTGCCATTTCCTAATCAGTTCTTAACAGATGAACCACTTGCTTCATTTTTTTAGAGCGGAATAGGAGCTGGTGGTCTCTTAATCTTCTTCCTCCTCTCATTCATTTGCAAAACACAATTATCCTCCAAAACTGCACATGCAAGAAATGTGGCCTGGCATAAGCATAGGAGGTAAAACATCTGCCACTGTAGATGGTAAACCTGAGGGCAGTTTCTATATCTGAAGCTACTGTTCTTTTCTGTGAACCCAACACTGATCCAGACCAGGAAGCTGCTTTTTCAAAGACAATGGTTCCTTGTTGCTCCTTAGAGGTGGTTTTCATATGCTAGCCCCGTCTATGTTGCGGTGTAGGAATCATGGATTTTTATTTTTTGGTAACTGGGGATGACTGCTGGGGATTGTGCTGTTAACACAATTGTGGCACCAAGGTGGGACCCAGGGAAATTCGACACAACATCGAAACCTCAGCCCAGGAGGAGGAGAGCTAGCCTCACCATCTGCGACTGCAGCTCCACCAAAACAAGCAGAGCCATTAACACATACTCGGTGCATCTGGAGCAGGTCTTTTTCAATAAAATTGCAAGATCAGGAGCACAGCATCACCTAAAACAAAAGCCTTAGTGATCTCTGGAAGACTACTTTAGTAAAAAAAAAAAAAAAGTACAGCTCATTTCAGAAAATCAAAGCAAAGAAAAATATTGAATCCAATTCGAAGGCATAATGCATTATTATGGCTTTATATGGATTTTATGTATAAATTCATGTAAAGTTAAGAGGTTGAAGTGATCTCTTACATTCAGCTGTATTATCAGTATAGCACCAAACAATTTTCTACATCTTATTATGTTCACAGTTGACATACTATTAGAGGAAATGTGCAGCTGTCTTACTCTGCTATTCATTTCCTCATTACTATTTTATAATATATGATTAACAGTTATTGCAGCTGCCTAATTCACATTATTGCAAATGCAACCCACAAATGAATGCTCAAAGCAAAGAGATGTGGTTTTAGAGTAATTTAAATTTTACAGTTCCATTTACCCTGCTTTTTAATTTACTGTATAATGACCCTATTAGAATAAAACACATCTGGAAGTTCTTTGGGGAACATTTAATTTTCTGTGGCTTCAGTACTAACAGAACTTGTACCATTAAAGGCCACAGATGCTTTGAACACTGTACAATTTTCACATTTTATGCCAAGATGCTAGTTAATTGTACAGATGAGACAATTAGAGCAAGCATGAGATAGAGTTTCCTGGTGCTGGCAAATGAGAGATAGGCCTCTGACCCAAGAGCATCAATATTTGCAAAGTTTTCGAGTCAAAACTCAGAATGACTCTCTTAGTGCTTTTAATTCGCCATTTGTCCTGCTTCTCTTTCCAGTAAGGGTATATGCCAGGTGTGTATTCCAGAGAAGTTACTGCCTATTTCTTCTTTGTCACAACCGCTCCTAGACTTCAGGGAGGCTTTTAATTTTCGCCTCAGTACACAGAACTGAAACATGGAGATTAGTAATGTTCTGGAAGACAATGAGTGGTCCATTATCTATAGATGTCCTATTCATAATCAGTGAAGAGGATCCAGATGCTCAGATTCTAAGCCTGCCATATCTAAACGTCAGAAGTTACAGTCCATCTGAGGATTTGAATTTGATTTGAATATTTAAATACAGATCACTGCTTGCAGGAGCTCTTGGAGATGAGAAATACTGTGAATCCAGTGGCATTGATTAGTTAATTTATGTCCTACTACAACTAATCGAAACACAAATCTCATTAGCCCAAAGGTCTCTAGATGTGGAAAGAACAATAATCATTTGGGTAGCCTAGTTGCTGTAAAGACACAATTACAGGGCAACCTGTTTTCCAAGCCTTTGTGTTGAGTCAGGCCTATGTCCTACTTAGATTAGCAAGATGGAGAAAAGCATAGCGACCCTACTGGACTTCCCGCCGAATAAAAATGGTTTAATATTCCGTTAACCAGAATTGTCTCATTTTTAAATACCATAATAAACCCAGTTTTTATTATTTCCCCATGTACACAGAGCCCATAAGCTGTTTAGAGAAACCATAAGAAGAAGGAATACAATGTTAATTGTTACCTTTTCCATATTTAACAGTATTGGAGAAATTTAGTCTTGGGCATGAGCTCCCCCACCCCTCCCTGGGCTTTGGGATTCTAGACATTACTTGCATTTTTTTATAGCTGTGGCTTTAACACTCAATTAAGGCATTCACTACCAAACCTGGCTTCCAAACAGAAACCACATGATTTTAGGATGCCAGTTGGGGGTTTAAGTCTGGAGTCCTACTTTCAATTTTACCTGGAATTTAACAAAACTTTAAAGAGGTGAGAAGATAATGGCAGATGGAAGAGACGCTCTGATCTATGGCTCTGTGCATTAAGTTTGCCTTGTGTGTATGTGTGTGTGTGTGTGGGTTAGTCAGGCGCAATTAAACATTTCTTTAGAACAAGTGCCAAGAACTATGCTAAATACTGAAATTACAAAGAGGAGAGGAGAGGAGAGGAAAGGAAAGGAAAAAGCAAAAGAAAGAAAAAGACAGCCCCTGCTTTCAAGGTGCTCACAGTCCAATGAAGGAAACAATATGTATAACTATGTACAAATAAGGTATAGACAGGATAAACTGGAAATAATTAACAGAAGGAAGGCATCTGTGTGTCTGTGGTGTAGAGGACAAGAAGATTGAAGCTCTTCAATTTTCCCTTTACACATTCCTAAAAAAAAATAAGGTACTTTCTTTTCCCACTCAATTCAGCTCAATTTTGACAAAATCAAGATTTGGGGTAACAAGGAATCCTGAAAGCTCTATCTTTCTGAAAGTGTTGATAGGATAGAGTTTAAGAAGTAAGCCAGTTTAACACTGGTGGTAGAACACCAGATCAAATAGAAAACTCAAATGTGGATTTTCCTTTCTGTTAATTCACTAATTGTGACATCTTCAGCAAGGCACTTGACCTCAGTGCTATTCTTAAACCAAACAACAACAAAACAGATTATGAGGCCTTGTCGAAAAGTCAGCTAGAGTCGGTGGGAGGAGGGCAATGGCAAAAGCTGAGCTTAAGCTGACCTGTAAACAAACAAGAAAAACAAACACCAAAAAAAGAGCAAGGCGCAGTTCAAAACATTTTCAGTGACCCATTATTTACAGATCATTGAAAAAAGCTATAAAGGATCTATAAAAGGCATTACTGTCTGTCATATCAGTGCATAGTGAGGGAGTGTTAATCCACTTACTATTGAAACAATAGACTATAAACATTCCCTCGGATCCATTATGCCTGAGAGAATTTGTGTGTGTTTTTTAATGCACTATATAATTCCAGTAGGAGAGGACATACACTTCATATAAGTGTGTTTGTATAGATAACAGTGGGGAATGCATTTGGGGGAAAAAGGAATCAACTAAAATCTTGACTTTGAGTATTTATTCTATTCTGTGTGTTTAGGAAGGACCTGACTGATTATCCTCCCTGCAGATCTGAAACTGATCAATAAAATGGCCCATGTTTTGTTTGTATCCTGCTGACTTAAAAATATTTTTCACATTTAAGGAGACCTCATTTTCACCTTCTGGATGTCCATGCTCTGCCTTAAGACTGACTCTACAAAATCATTAGAAAATAGAGTCTTCCCAGTTATCATTTGCTGAGGTAGATTTTTAAAAATTATAACCTGGTAGACTGCCTTGGGAAGCTGAGTGATTTACAAGACTTTCTACTTTCCTATCAGTTTTCCAAAGTTTCACAGTTACACTGTACCAGAGAAGGAGGAAGACAGTAATATAATTAGGATGGGGCAGTGGGGTTTTCCCTAGGACATCAAATGTAAAGGATAACTACAGTACTTTCAGCCCTTCAGAAATGTAGAAACAATAAATATGAGGACCTAAGTAGCAAAATCAATTAATTAAGAGAGAAGGCTACCAGATGACTAGCTGGGCTAAGCTTTTCACCTGGTCTGCCACTGTCCTGCTTCTTCACCCTGGCTTTTTCTAGGAAGTCACCCTCTATTGACATGTCAAGATCTTTATCCACTCCCCCACTGCATTGATAGTTTCCCCTAGCTAACCTGAGAGAAACTATTGTTTGCACAATTTATTATGTTGGTTGGCCCAAGTACAAAAATTTCTAATTATGGCTGAAGCAGGAGAACCAAGTATCAGGAACCTCGAGTTCACAGCACCCTTCCCTGTCCACTTTTTTTGTACATATTCTCCTCCTCAAATTAACTTACCAGACTCCCTCCTCAATAGAATTGTATGTACCATGAGAGCAGACTGTTTTTTCATTTTATTTTTGTTAGAAGACCTGGATGCAAATCTCACTGACGACACTGAGTGACCTAGTCAAGTCATTTAAACTCTCTGTGCCTCAGTTTCTTCATCCATTAAAAAAAGGGAGATATTGCCTTGACAGCCTCCAGGGTCCTTTCCAGTTATAAATTTTATGATCCTTAGCATATAGCACAATGTCTTACACATAGAGATGCTTTATAATTGATTGATGAATTGAATTTGATTGAGCATTGTGCCTGAGAAACAGAGAGCCCTATGTAACTGCCATAGATTTCTGATGCTCCAGATAAAGTAGAGAATTATTAACAGCTGGTTTTGTTGGTCTGGATTCTTTAGATTGGGTTTCCCAGTGTTGAGTCTGCCCTCTTGAATTATGTGCCTTTTATATGCATTCTTCCCCTGGAATGTATTATCATCTTGGCTGAATATATTTTTTTCCCTTTAACTGTGAAACACTTTCTGCTTGGCTTTGGGGAAAATGGAAGGAGAAAGCAGAAGACATTCCACAAAATTTCTACGTATTCACTTCCTCTCCTATAGCCTTGCCAAGCAACCAGAGAAAATGCCATACAGCAGATCTGCACAGTGCTTCTCCAAATGAAAACAGCTGATAACCCCCATGCATATAATAAACCTGACTGACATGGTTGATTCATTGGCATTAATTATGCGGTCGAGTATAAACATATTTTATGGACAAAAGTAATGATGGACAGATTCTTAATACAAAAGATTTCAGCTCATTTGAGATTTAACCATTTTTTAATTTAATAATAAAAAAGCCACAATTGCAAAGGTCAAATTTAATTCCACGGTAGCATTGTGAGCTGCCAAACACTGCGTTCCAGACCCCCGCCTGGTGGAGGATGACTCAGTCAGTCCCTAGGGAAGAATGTCAGCTGCATTTGGAAGGCCCGGATTGGAGGTTGAATGAGTGTCCGTCCATGAGATACACGATATCAATTAGAGAAATTCTCATTTCCCGACCTGTTCTAATAGCAAATGTCTAATTTATTTTCCCAGTTTAATAATGGTGATTTTTCCCTTCAGTGTTGAATTACGGATCCTATTTCTTCCAATGGCTGAATTTCACCCAGCCTTGTCTGTTTATTTTTAAACAACATCATGAGACCTAATGCTACATTTCAAACTGCCAATCAAAAATAAAGTTTCCAGAATACCTTAAATACTTCAGTCATTGTTTTACAATAAAGAGGAGGATTTTCTGTGAACTTCCAGAGAATATGCTACTCTGTTACTGGCACTAAAGTGGGTTGGGGGGCAAATTATTACAGTCCCCCTACCAAAAAAAAGTTACTATCAGTCAAAAGCAAGAAAGGAGACTTTCACACCGACCCAAAGAATACATCTGAAACCAGGCCCCAGCCTATCTAGTTTTGTCACCAAGTGGCAGGGCTCACGGCTGTCACAGTTTCTTATAGTGAAAAGAGAATTGTCATTGGCATCAAAGGACCCTGGTTCTAAAGGTAGCTCTGTTATGTATCCTTGGCCAAGGTCCACTTGACCTATCTGGACTCAGTTTTGTTCATCTGTAAAAGGAGGAGTATGGAACTGATGATCTTCTATTAGACTGTGAGATCCTGAGAGCAAAGACTGCTTTTGTCTATTATATCCCCAGTGCTCAGAATGTGCTGGCACATAGTAGGGACTTAATAAATGCTTACTGAGTTGGCTTGACTTAGAAGCCACTCCTCACCCCACAGTGCTAAAGTCTGTGATACTAGAAAAGTCCCTGATACTGTCAGCAGCCCATAGCACATCTCTGAATCCAGTCATTTGCCAGTAAGAAAAAACCTGGGGGTAACACAGAAAGCCAAAAGGCATATTTACAATCACTAATCATGGGGGAACCCCCACCCCCACCCTCAAATCTCTATTTTATGGGAAATTGAAGCACTGACGTTTATTGCATTGGGATATTCATTCTCTGCTCAACATAGCAAGTCCAAATGTGGCCATCACAAATAATGGCGAAATTGTCCATTTTAAGAATACTACGTGTGCTGTTGTTGTTGCTAAGTCATTCAATTGTGTCCAATTCTTTGTGATCTCGCAGACCACAACACACCACATCCTCCACTATCTCCTGAAATCTGTCCAAGTTCATGTTCATTATTTCCATGACACTATCTATCTCATCCTCTGCCATCCTATTTCTGTTTTGCCTTTAATCTTTCCTAACATTAGGGCATTTTCCACTGAGTCCCCTCTTTTCATTATGTGGCCAAAGAATTTAAGCTTCAGCTTTAATATTTTACCTTCCACTAAATAGCCTGAATTAAAGTATTGACTGAGTTGATCTCCTTGCTGTCCAAGGGACACTCAAAAGTCTTCTCTAGCACCATCATTCAAAAGTATTAATTCTGTAGTGCTCAGCTTTCTTTATAGTCCAACTCTCAGAGCCATACATTGCTACTGGAAATAGCTTTGATTATGCAGACCTTTGGTGGCTAGGTGACATCTCTACTTTTGCTAGTATGCTGTTCATATTTGCCATAGTTTTCATTCCAAGGATCAAGCATCTTTTAATTTCATGGCTACCATTGCCCATCTGAAATGATCTTTGAGCCCAAGATATAAAATCTGATATTGCTTCCATTTCTTCTCCCTTTATTATGCCAGGAAGTGATGGTACCAATTGTCAAGATCTTAGTTATTTTGATGTTAAGCTTCAAGCCAGATTTGTTGGTTAAAATGTACACAAATCAACCACAATCAAATGAAATACATCTCTAATATGATCAAATCAATGACCATTATTGGAGGCATTACTGGAGCCATTTTTCAGAAGAAGTTTATTGATAAATGGCACCTTTGTTAGAAAAGAGTCCCTAAACAATACTGTTATGGGTTAGGAACAATGAAAAAGAATGATTTATTCTAAAACATGAACTAGAAATTTATCAGTTAAATCCTATCAGACATGGCAGGAATACACATATTTCATTCATTCATTATTCATCCAATGTTTATTAATCATCTAACAAACATAAGAGACTGTGCCAAGTACTGAGAAGATATACAATTTTAGCCAAGACCATGGCCACATAGAGCTTAAAATCTAATGGGATAATACAAAAATAGGTAAGCTTGACATACTCCTGGTTTCAAGAGCTAAACACTTACATCAGACTTCCTTCATTGGTGAAGATAATGCCTACTAGCTCTACGTACCTGTGAGGGGTAAAAGTTGCATCAGAGCTTAGAAGAAAAGAAACTTTCTTCTTCCTTCTTGCTTGAGAGAGGACATGTAGTTCTAAATTCTCATCAGGGAAGAACGCAAAGGGAGAGAGAGAAAAGGCCTTGGGAATCATCAGACATGTAGAAAAGCCAACACCCCAGCATGTCCCTGATTTCCAAATTCCAAATCTCTAAAAGCTCTGAGGGAATTTCCCCTTGAATAAGATTTGAGAATTTCTTGAGTTCATGGAAGGAAAAATTTGCCAATCTCACCCAAGGAGGAAATTTCCCAGAGTTTCCTAGAGAGGCTATTTGGAAATCAGGTACATATTAGGGGACAGGTTCTCTACATATCCACCACTTCCCAAAGTCTATTCTCTATCTCCAGTTTCTCTCAAAAAGGATCTGAACCCACCATATGTCCTTTGGCAAAGCAGGAAGGAAAAAGGTATCTCTCACAAGCTCTTGTACAAACTCCATCCCTTACACAGGCATACAACTTTAAGTAATCTTTCTCTCTACCATTGAGGAGGAGTCACATGAAAAAGTTCCAGGTTCAAATCCAGGGTTACATATAAAAGAATACAACATACTTAGTACACTGGAGAGATGCAAAATAAAATGCTTTGGTGAAGTCTATGGAGAGAAGGATTATTATTGATGAGAAAGACAGTGGTAGTATGGGTAGATATCTCTTTTCTCCCAAACTCTTAGTGTATTTGAAAGATGTATATAGAATCAAACCTTGAAGTAGGAAAGAGAAAATACTCATTGGGAATAATATGGCAAAGGCATGGAGATGTAAGAACTATAGATTGGGTTCTAAAGCAAGTAATAGTTTTAGTCTGCTTGGAATGTAAGGTACATGGAAGGCAGACGGTAGGCAATAAGACTGGAAATGTAGTATTGGTGGCAGATTGTGGTTGACTTCAAATTCTTGAAAAGGATTTTAATTGTAGTTCATCAACAATATGGAGACACTGAACATTTTTTAAGCAGAGGAGAGACATGGCCAGATAAATGCATTAGAAAGATTATTCCTGTTCAGTTCATATACAAGATTGAAAGAAGAGAAAGTGGAGAAGAGAAAACTAGGAAGCTACTTTAAAAACCCAGGTAATGATATCTATATTGGGATGGTATCCATAGGAATAGATTTGGAGGAAAGATAGATAAAAGAGATCAAAGAGTTGGAATTCACTCTGATACACCAGAATCATTGGATTAATAGTCATCAAAACATTGGATTATAGATTTAGAGCTGGAAAAAAGATTTTCGATGTTATTCTAGTCCCACCTAATCATTTTACACATGAGAAAACTCTGGTCCATTTAGAACTCAGTTGCCTAACATTACACTGGCAATGAGTGACAGAGTCAGGATTCCAACCACTTCTGATCCCAAATCTAGGGGTGTGTTTTTTTTCTATTACACCATAGTGCTCTAATTTCATCTAATGTCTTAAATCTAAATCCTGGGCTCCCGCACCAAAAAAAAAAAATTTTTTTTTTATTTCAAACATTGAAAGATTGTCATGTGATAATTAAATTAGATTACTCTAATGGGCCCCAAAGGGTAGAACCAAGGAGCAAGTGGGCATAGAAAGGCATATTTTAATTAATTATAAGTGTATTGGGCATAATAGTAGGTCCCTCTGGTCTGCTCTGGTTAGAACAAATCCTATGGAGTGCTAAGCCTGTGCCTGGGAAATGTGTGCTGAGCTCTGAAGGAGTTGACACTTTGGGATGACACAACAACCCTGAGTATTCATTTATTCCCCATCCCCCACCTGTGACTGTGTGAGAGGAAACAAGCTACATCAATTTTAAATGAAGAGACAACTTTCACCTTCTCTTGCTTCTTTGGCTCAACATATGAAAAATAAACTATCCTTCCTTAGGCTTCCTGTAAGGAATGAGAGAAGGGACCACCCTTTCCCCTTCTTGACAGAAATGATGATCGGCTCACACTATGTGATTTTCTTCAACTTAAGTCCTACTCCAATATCTGCATTCTTGTTGTCTAAGAACTATCTTTACTGAGATTTCTGGAGGGCTCATCACAAGAATACTGACCAGGCAGGTGGTGAACTTTTTGACCACAATAGATCATACTACCATCTACTAAAGCAAGGAGAGATCATAGTATGCATGGAGGAAAATACAATGACAAAATAATGGATTTTTGAACTGTGTATTAAAAGCATACCTATAATAAACACATTTATAATCACATCAATTCAAAGTTCGTACCTGAAGAATGGATTCATATTAGAACCTTAGAATTGGAAGAGACTTTGGCAAGCCATCTATTCCATCTACTACCTCAAGTATGAATCCCCTTTAGAACATACTCACCATGGTGGTTATCCAGTTCTCTGTTTGAACAGGTTCATTAATGCAGAATTTATCACATCCTGAGCAGTCCAAACCATTCTGGGGACAATTCAAATTGTTAGAAAAATAACTCTTGATACAACAATAAAAACTGCTTCTGGGCTCAGGGGTACTGGGCCTTGCCCCTCCCCTCCACAAGGACTAACCAGACCTCTCTCTGCCACAAAGGATCCTCAAGTGCTTTAGCTCCTGTATGCTTATCCTTGCTGTGTCCTCTCCAGTTCCCATTGTAACCACTTCCATTACCATTGACCTCTAATGGTCTGGTAGACATGGCTACCAGCTCCATTGAATACTGGATCTCAATTGCAGTAGCAGTCATCTATCTCACAGAACTTCCAGATCATTTGGAGTCTCATAATTTCACTCTCTAGGAAATTCCATCTCAGATATTTGTTCAAACTAAAATCAAGGTTAAAAAAACACACACACAGGGGACAAAGGGAGCCATAGGCTCCATATGGAAGACAAAGGATCTAGCCTTTCCCCCACTCTCCTTCCAGAAAAGCAGTTCAAAGTAATCCTGACTCCACACAGTCATGAAGGAAAAAGAACGTCAGAGATATCGCCTACCCCATTTTGTTTTCATGCTATGTTCTGGCTAAGCAATCCCTGAAATCATTACTTCTTTTTGCCCATAGCCAAGTAGAATACTTTCTTCTTGTAGAAATCCCTCAGTCCTTTGAAACCACCTCTCCTGGTTACGTGGGCACTTGGACAGGAACCAAGCAGAAATGATGTGAACATGCCCACACACGGGGCACTACCTTATGGAATTGTACAAATAAAAATACGTAAGAAAATCTGAGGAAGGAGAAGTTCCTTCTAATTATGTCAGTAAGTAGTACAACACAAAAGACCCATTAAGATAGCAGATTTTTTTTTTACTTTTGTTATTCTTACGGGGGGGTTTTTTTTTGGTTTTCATTTATTTTTGCACCATGGCCTCAACATGGAAATGTTTTGTATCACAGGTACTTATATTTTGTTGTTCAGTTAATTCAGTTGTGTCCTGCTCTTCATGATCCGGCAGACCATACTGTCCATGGGATTTTCTTGGCAAAGATACTAGATTGGTTTACCATTTACTTCTTTTTTATTTGGGGGGGGGGGCAATAGGGGTTAAGTGACTTGCCCAGGGTCAAACAGCTAGTAAGTGTCAAGTATCTGAGGCTGGATTTGAACTCAGGACCTCCTGAATCCAGGACCAGTGCTCTATCCACTGTACCACCTAGCTGCCCCTCATTTACTTCTCCAGTAGATTAAAGTAAACAGAGGTTAAGTCATTAACAGAACTAGTAAGTGTTTGAGGTTAGATTCAAATCGGGTCTTTCTGACTCCAGGACCAACATTATCCACTGAGACACCTAGGTACCTCAATATAATCTATATCAAATGGTTTGCCTTCTCAAGGAGGGGGAAAAGGAAAAGGGGAAGGAGAGAATTTGGAACTCAATTTTTTTATGTTAAAAATTTTTGTTTACATGTAAATGAAAAAAAAATAAAATGCAAAATAAAAAATAGAAATCTTTAATGTATCTTTAGAATGAGATTTGGCAGTACCAGATTTATTTTCTTATGTAATGGTGATGGAGTAGCTATGACGGAGCCAGACTTTTAGTTCTAATCCAAGTGGCCATGTAACAAAGACTATGCCATTTTTCATCTTTATATGCCCATCATCTAACACAGTGTTAGTGCAGAGTATGCACTTAATGTTTATTTAGCTGAATTGTTGACCTTGGGCAAGTGTTACTCTATAAGCCTTTGTTTCTTCATCCATAAAATTAGGGGCTGAACTAAATGATCTCTAAGGTCCTTTTTTTTTTTAAGGGGCAATGGGGATTAAGTGACTTGCCCAGGGTCACACAGCTAGCAAGTGTCAAATGTCTGAGGCCAGATTTGAACTCAGGTACTCCTGAATCCAGGGCCGGTGCTTTATCCACTGCGCCACCTAGCTGCCCCCTCTAAGGTCCTTTTTATTGTTAATGTTCTACGGTTCATAAGTACCATGACTGAAGGCCACACACACACTGTATTTTTTAGCTAGTTCTTTAGTCATGCACAACACACTTCAAACAAGTTATATCATTAGACATCTAAGTTATTTATTCTCAATCCTGTTCCTAGGATTACTCTTAAAACCTATGCTGATCACTTTGCCAACCAGTAAATGTGCAGAAAATGTGAAGGGCTGCCTGTTCTTTTACATTAACATGGAAAAGCAGTCAGGTTCCACTGGAATCCAAGAATGACCACAAAAATGTAATTATGATTGTAATGAGAATGAGTTTAAGCTTAAACTATTTCTCATTTTCATTGCAGTCACTGCCACAAGATAGAGGAGAGATTAATGCCAGGTCATTTCCTGTACTTGTTACCCTCCATGTCATTAAAATCAAACATCATAATTTGAGCATCTCATGTATACCATGACTTATAATGGTTGAAAGGTGGCAACACTGACATTTCCAATTTTCCAAGCTCCAGTTTATCAGTTTGCTATTAGCAATCTGGAAAGGAGTCCTAGAAGTAGCCAGAGCCTTAAAGCCATCCTTTCTTTTCTACTTGTCAGTGGATAGAGGACAATAAGTATATTCTGATGGGGGTTATTATGCATCAAAGAGAATAACTGGGTTAGCCCAAAACAAATAATTACAATATAAAGCGGTATGGTGTGTGTGGGGGGCAGAGTATATACATACATATGTAGGAGAGTTAGTTAAGAGGGAAGGGAAGAGAGGAATGAGGGACTAAGCATTTTATATAGCACTTATTTTGTGCCATGCACTGTACAAATATTATTTATTTAATTCACATAAGAACCCCTGAGAGGGAGGTACTATTATCATCCCAATTTTATGGTTGAGAAAATTGATCCAAGGAGAGGTTCAGGGTCTCACAACTAATAAGATATCTGGGGTTGAAACCAGATTTGAACTCAGATCTTCATAACCCCAAGTCTAATACTCTACCCACTTGAGGCCACCTAGCTGCTCAGTTATCATAGAAAGCCATCACATGTCCAACTTCCTTTACCTTCTCACCAACTGCAGCCTGATCCTATATTAGGTTTTCTCTGGTATGGTCCTGGCCACAGGTTCTCGAACCTTTCTACCTAGCATTGCCTTCTCAGCATCAGTTTCATGGTGTCCCAGGTATGCCCATGGTTGTTACTGTCCCAGTTTGTGGCTATATTTTGTGTCACTTTCCCCAGGCACAATTTCTGGTGCTCCAAAGGGGAAAAATAGTTACAGCTCTGCACATTAAAGAAGTCCATAATCTTGATGCTAATGCTACATGGTAAAAGAGGCAATCTAGATCCCTTGCCCTTGGTGATTGCCTACATCCCTGCCTGAGCCTCTTACCCACATCCCTAACACTAGTTAAGGTTAGGTATTCGAGGTAATCTCCAGCAATCTGCCTTCCCAGAAATATAGGTATTTGGCTCATGAGATTCACATCCTATTTGTTAGTAGATGGTCCAATAACTGCTACAGAGCACTAAAGAGGTGGATCAAAGAAATTTAATGTCATGTCATTGAGTGGAAAAGGGCAGGAGAAAGCACAGGGGAATTTCAGGTCTCACAGAAGAGTGGTGATCATTCCAAACTTTGCCCCCAAAACGGCTGCCACAGGAAGGGAGCAAGGTGAAAGTGACCTGTATGTATTGGTCTTCTCATAATATCCCAAAGCTCAACCTTCTCTATTTATCTTCCTTTCCAAATTTCTTATTTCTGAGAATTTCTGGCTTTCCTTTTAAGTTTGATACAATGCCCATCATTTTCATTTGGGAGAAACTTGTCTTCTTTTTATTAGAGAGATATCTCATTTAGGGCTACAGACTATATTCAGAAGTAGATTATATTTTGACCAACACAAGGACAATTAGCACAAAACCTTCCTCTTAGAATTGTGGGAAATGGAAAGATGGCTGAAATAGTAAGGCACCCTGAGAAAGAGACCGGAGTTAGTATAACCCAGGCAAGTCAAACTGCCACCAATATCTTGACCACCTTCTCTCTTCAGATTCTAATAGAGACAGCCCAGGACCCTGAACTCAAGAGCCTTCAGAATAGCAGTTCCCCCAAACCACCAGCTCTGCTTCCATCCCAACTCCCACAGTAAAGATTAAGGGGAGAAATTATGGTGGAGAGGGGGGCTTGCCTTCCTTATCACTACCAAACAAAAACTGCTAAACAACTGCCACCAATAGGCAGATAAGCCCAGAAGCCCTGTGAGAGATTGTTCCCTCAAGACCACCCCAAACCCCTATATCCATCCCAGCCTCACAGCTATCATCTGGGAAAGCAATTACTTCATAGAAGTAATCCCCAACAACTGCCACCCACAAGGCAGGCAAGGCAATCTACCTGAAGCATCAAGACACCCTGACAGAGAGATAGGAAGTAGCATGTGCCAAGTAAGTACAACCACCATCACCATCATTACCTTGCTTATCTCCCCTCAGATCCTGATGCAGACATCCCAGAACGCTAAACCTAGGAGTCTTGGAATAGCAGGGCTTCCAGTCCAGTGCCCTTAGCCATCATCCTAGGAAGCAAGCCTTGTGCACGTAAAGCCTGGTAACTGCTCCTGCAGATACTACTGTCACATCTATTGAAGACTCACAAAAGAAAGTTCTTGTCACCAAAGTCAAATAGTTCATCATCAAAGACTGATAATATATAATCAGTAGAAATGACACTAAAGAGGTATTACCATAAGCATTGGCACCACACTCTAAGGATGACGGAGCTGTCCATTTAACTTGGAGCTGAAGTTTTCAACAGGTGTTGTCTCCTCCGTAAGAATAACTCTCTCAGAGCAGGGACTGCCTTCCTTTTCTATTTGCATCTCTTGTTCTTAACATGGTGCTTTGAACATAATAAATGCTTTATTCATTCACAGATGCTAGATTCAAATTCTGTCTCTGAAACTTACAGTGATCTTATTCAAGTCACTTATATTTCTAGGGTCCTTCCCAACTCTCATAGATGGTATTAAAAATAAGTTGTCAAAAATCTACTCTGCTGGTTTGAATCTTATTGTATGTGCTTTTTCCACCCAACATGGTCTTCTTTTCATCTTTAGACATCTACAGGAACCTTACCCCCTGACTAAGCATCCATAAACACTTATTAAATACTTATTATGCACAAGGCACTATGCTAAGCTTTGAGAATACAAAAAGAGGTGAAATTATCAAAGTTCTATATTTGAATCAAACTGGAATCTAATAAACCCAACCACCTCTACAGATACTCCATACTTTCCTACCTTTGATCTTTGTTCACATCCATCTGTAATACTCTATATGCATCAATAAAATTTTAATATAAACCCATCTCCACCTATTACAATTTTAATGTGTAACAAAAGCTTATTTACTTCCAGGAAAAGAAAAATAAAGAAACATAGTCCAGTGTTTTCTCATTATGGCAATGTGGTATAGTTATTTTTCATAGTGTGATGCAGCATTGAAGGTCTACCTCCACAAAAAGATCTACCCCGTCCTCTATGATACCTTTGGCTTGATCCACACAACTCCAAAAGTGATACATTCATTCCCTAGGAACCTCTTTGTACCTTTCTAAAAGTGTTTTTATTACATTTTATATATTAGTATTTCTGTCATCCACTCATACGGGATTGTAAAATTCATGGAGGGAAGGGACTTATTTTTTTACCTTATTCTTGTATCTCTCACAGAATCCACCCACAATGTTTCACAAGTACCCAAATAAATATTTGTTTGATACTGAACAGCATTTAGGGCATACAGAAGAATCTCTGAGGGATAACCACATAGATGAAGTTGTTGAAAAGAAGCTACTGTGGTTTGATGGAGTTACTATACGTTGGTTTAAAAATCAGTTCCATAAGTAAAAGATTAGTAAAGACACAGTGCAACAGTAGCTCCTCTAAAAGCAATCTCAGAGGTTTAACAGACTACAAGCTCAATGTGAGTCAATATAGTATGCCATTATACTCAAAGAAACTAACATGATATTAAGGCTACCTCAAGAGAGGCATAATGATCAAGCCATATGTAAAGGAAAACTTAGCAAGCTATCCCAAACTGTAATTGGCTGACTCATTAGGTAGAAGATGCATATAAACCAAAATATTAATAGCAAAGTGGTTTTGTAGTAGCAAAAGAAAACAAATACGGAAAAAGGTGGGTGTCTATCAGTTAGGGAAAGTAATAGTATACAAAAAAGAAATGACAAGTGTTGTATGAGAAATCCAGAGAAATATAGCAAGACAATAAACTGATGCACAGTGAACAAAACAGTACCATAACAATACATGCAATGACCATAATAATATTAATGAAAACAAATTAAAAGACAGTTTAAATGATTAATTGTAATGATCAATTTTGCTCTCAGAGAGAGATATTAAATCTACCTTCTCCCAGTGGCAAGGTGGGAAACTAGAGATGTGAAATGAAGCATAATATACTATCTACATTTGGTTCTAGGACACTGAAAGGATATATGTTGAATATGGTTAATGCATCAGCTGGTTTTCCTTAAATGTTTTTATTTGTTTCAAGGGAAAATGCAAAGGGTGGGGTCATAAGGGGAAATTATTACAGTCATAATTCAGAGTTAGTGCAGGTTAGGTTCCATACCACTACAATAAAGCAAGTCACCTGAATTTTTTGGTTTCCTAGTGCATATAAAAGTTTTGTTTACATGATACTGCAGTGTATTATTATTGTGTGCAATTACTATTGTGACAAAATAATGGGATTTGGAAGATGCCCAGGGGCCCCACCTGAAGATTGATTTGGAATTGATTGAATTGGGTGAGACTGACTGATAGAATGACTGAGAACCTACTTAAGGTTGATTAAATCGAGACCACACCAGTCTGACCTTGAGTGGGGTGCTGTTTTCAGAGGCTGTGGACTACAACATCAACATGAGACCACCCTCATCCAATCAATTTGAAAGAACTCCCCTTCTTGGGGAGGAGGGGACAGGAATTAGGTATGGCTGGCTCCCTGGGTCTGCCCTTTTCATTCCAGGGACTTCAGGGTGGGTGGCCGAAAGAGAGGAAAGGAAATAGGCTTTTATGCTTTACTTCTGTACTCCATGTGTTCTCTTTACTCTTTAATAATGTTTAATCCCAAACTGGTGCTGACATTTCTAGCCTTTAAGAAAACCTTAGCTAGTTCTCCCCCTACACCGGGAAGTAGAAACAAGGGACCAACCCATTTTTAAATGCCACACTATTTAAGTGTGTAATAGTATTATGGTCTAAAAATGTATATGCCTTAATTTTCAAATACTTTGTGCTAAAAATGCTAACCATCATCAGAGCCTTCCACAAGTCATAATCTTTTTGCTGGTGGAGGGTCTTGTCTCATGAATCCTGGTTTGAGGTGCTGAAGGGTTGGGGAATCTGTGGAAATTTCTTAAAATAAAACAAACAATGAAGTTTGCTGCTCAATTGATTTCCTTTCATGACAGACTTCTTCTCTGTGATAATGTTTGATTGCATTTTACACACAGCAGAACTTCTTTCAAAATTGGAATCAATTACTATCAAAACCCTGCTGATGCTTTATTCAACTAAGTTTATGTAACAATCTTCTTCAATATCATCCTGTATCAGGGAATAAGGAAGCCCAAGAAGAAGGAATCAGGGGAATGGTCAGTCAGTGAGCTGTCAGAATAGGCAATAATTATTAAGTTCACCATCTTATATGGGTGGGGGTTTGTTGTGCCCCAGAACAATTACAATAGTAACATCAAAATCACAGATCATAGATCACCCATTACAGATATAATTATGATGATGATAATGATAATAATGATAATTATAACGATATAATGATGATAATAATAATGAAATGCAAACACAGAGACACAATGTAAGCACATGCATGTTGGGGAAATGGCACCAATGCAGAGTTGCACACAAGCCTTCAATTTAAGAAAAAAAATTAAATATCTGTGAAGACAATAAAACAAGGTACAATATAATAAGGTATGCCTGAGAGGGTTAACAAAAATTGACCATTTTTTTAAGTTTGGAGAAAATACAGAGGGGATTCTTAGTCAATTATAGGCCAGATTAAGAGGGCTTCTGATGGGTCTTCCAACTCAGACTGTGTTGATTCCCTCTGTATTTGGCGGGAAATTTTTTTTACCTCTCTAGGCCTTAGTTTCTTCAGCCCTAAAAATGAAAGGGTTTTACTATAAGGTATTTTAGGCCTTTCTAAGCCTCTAAATATTATTATTCCCATGAATATGAGGTCTACTAAAGATATTTGGAGATGATGAGGGGAAGAAAATTAGAATAGCATATTATCAGCTCCTTGAAAATAGGCACTAGGTCATTTATTTAGGAAGCATTTATTAAGCATCTACTGTATGGCAGGCACTTTGTCACTTGCTAGGTTGATTGTAGCTTTCTATCTACTTCATATCTAGGGTAACATTAGGGAATGTCTATATACACACACACCCCAATTAATATAAATCACAGAAGGCCCAGACATCTTGATTAAATCAATCAGTGAACAGACATAGATGGGTGTGAAAAATCTTTTTAAAATTTTAATTTTATTTATCTTTTGGTTATATTTTAAGTTACAAACTGTTTCCCTCCCCACTTCCCACAGCCCATGAGAGAAACACACCATTTGACAATATGTGTGTGTGTATATATAATCTAAATCAATATTATTAAATACTTCTACTTAATCAGTTCTTTCTCTGCAAGTGGGTAGCATCCTTCTTCATAGGTCCTTTGTAGTGATATGAAGTATTTAAAATACTCATAATAACTTAGGCTTTATCAATTATTTTTCAAAGTATTGCTGTAACCTATATCCACTGTTCTCTTGGTTTATGCTTATTTAACACAATTTTCCCATGTTTTTCCCCCTCAAATCAATCTGCTCATCATTTCTCTATGGCGCAGTTGGTTATTCCATCACAATCATATACCACAACTTGTTTAGCCATTCCCCAGTTGATGGGCATTCCCTCAATTCCAGTTCTTTTCCACACAAAGAGAGATACTTAAAAATATTTTTAGAATATAAAGTTCTTTTCCTTTTTTACCTGATCACCTTGAGAAACAGAACTAATAGTGGTGTTTCTTAGTCAAAGGGTAGCCACAGTTTTATACCTCTTTGACATAATTCCAGATTGCTTTCCAATCCAATAGTTGAATCCTTTCACAGTTCATACAATGTAGTTTTCCATTGAATAAATTCTTAATCAATTTGAAAGTATTGGGGGCCAGCTAGGTGGTGCAGTAGATAAAGCACTGGCCCTGGATTAAGGAGGACCTGAGTTCAAACGTGGCCTCAGACACTTGATATTTACTAGCTGTGTGACCCTGGCAAGTCACTTAACCCCCATTGCCCACAAAAAAACAATATATTATAGGGGGTTTGAAGTCATTAAATAAAAGCAGATGACACCATGTAGGAAATATCTTTTGATTGACTAAAAGAACATACTTATGGCGCAGAACCAGGAGAACATTATACACAGCATCAAACACATTATATGATGACCAACTGTGATAGGACTTGACTCTTCTCAGCAATACAATGGTCCAAGATAATTGCAAGGGACTCATGATGGAAAATGTTCTCCAAATCCAGAAAAAAGAACTGTGGAATCTAGATGCATACTGAACCATACTGTTTCTACTTTTTTGTTTTCCTTTTTTGAGGTTTTTCCTTGTTCTGATTCTTCTTTCACAGCATTACTAATGCAGAAATATGTTTAATGTGATTGTACATATATAACATATATCAGATTGCTTGCTATCTGGGGAGGGAGGGAGGGAGGGAGAAAAATTTGGAACTAGAATCTTATAAAAACAAATGTTGAAAAATATCTCTACATGTAACTAGACAATAATAAAATACTTTTAAAATAATCAAAGAAAAGACTTATCCTTGAACCTCTGTATGTAAGTAAGGCAAGCCAGTTCACAATCACGTTCTAGCAGCAGGTCAGATGAGTAGTGATTAAATCCAATGGTGGACTCCTTAAGAATGAATGACTTTGGGGGGAAGCTAGGTGGCACAGTGGATAAGGCACCAGCCTTGGATTCAGGACGTCCTGAGTTAAAACCCAGCTTCAGACACTTACTAGCTGTGTGACCCGGGCAAGTCACTTAACCCCCATTGCCCTGAAAAAAAAAAGAATGAATGACTTTGGGGGCAGCTAGGTGGTGCAGTGGATAAAGAACTGGCTCTGGATTCAGGAGGACCTGAGTTCAAATCCAGCCTCAGACACTTGACACTTCCTAGCTGTGTGACCCTGGGCAAGTCACTTAATCCTCATTGCCTGCAAAAAAAAAGAGAATGAAAGAAAAAGGAAAAAAAAGAATGAATGACTTTGGAGGAGACTGGGTGAAGAAAGAGTTTTTTCTCTATCTCTCCTCTCCCTGCCCTATCCCAGTGGCAAGCTTATGAATTTCAAAAGTTTGGAAGATCTAGAGCATACATTGGTATTGGTAGCCGGGTCCATCAAGACCAGTAGTAGTAATCCCACAGCAGCAGTGGCTGACAGCAACATCTGTATTGGGAGCTCAACACACACACAAGACAAACTACGTCCACTGAGGAAAAGGGGTTTTAGAACTCTTGGAGCCCAGCAGAGAAATATACATAAGGAAAACTTCAGGAGAATACCACGAAGGAAGAAAAGGACTTTCTGCAACTAAGACCCATGGGGAAAGCTTCTGCACATACATGGAGGCAAGAAATGGAATGTTACATCCAGAGAACAGCAGACTAGTTGGACTGGAATGTAGAATGTGTGAATGGGAACAACAGGTCAGAAATCTGGAATGATAGGCTAGAAATAGAATGTGAAAGACTTTGAATGCCAAACAGGGGAGTTTGAATCCATGTGCTAAGTTTGAGCCCACTTTCCCCAATGATCTTGTGTATAACAGGGAAGAATGCAACCCTGATTTGGTGGAGAGGGGCATGCTTCTCCAATAACTATCCTCACTATGTCTACTTAGTAAATACTGTTTCTGTAAGTTAATTGATATCTACTGGTTGATCATCAGTGAAGAGCATACTGGTGAGAGTTTATGAGTGACAGGACTAGAAACCCCAGCCCCTCAAAGCTACCCCTATAATCCCTAGGAGTAGTCAATCAGCAGTCTTCTGCAGACCCAGCTTGGGATTTCAGGAAATAGCACCAAAGCAGATACTATATTAGTATGCTACTGCATGCAGAAAGGTTCTTAGGTGCTTTCAAAGAGGAAGTGGAGGGGAAAATTAAAAGAATCAAAGTTTTTGCAATGACATAAAAGCCAAGAAAGGAGAAATCATCCACACACACAAAAAAAAGGTATGATGGGCACACATCAGGAAAGATGAATACTGGTTAAGGATCCTCAGAAATAACTATAAGGAGGTCATTGATCATCCTTGTGAGGGACATTTCATTAAACTGCTAGAGAAAGAAATAGGAAGTGGACAAAAAGAGAAATTATGCAACGCAGATTTGATTCTGGATTGTATTTAATTTTGCTAATGACTCTCATTAGAAATAGGACCCAAATCTTTAGAAATACTCAAGACTGCTGCACTGTCATGGAATACCATCTCAAGACAGAATGAAACAGTCATTCATCCCACAAATTGGTGATTGAATGAATTACTAAGAGTGCAAGAAGAAAGTTAAAACAAGAAAGATGTCAGAAAAGAACTGTAGCCATTTAAAGAGAAGAAATGGGAAAATGAAAAGGAGAAAAAATTTAAAATATCCTCTCAAACAAATAGCACATTTTATAGATCAATGACTAGGTATAAACTGTACATGGTACTTATGCATACTGGCCTTTAACCTATGTGAATTATATGACAGGCTCATCTAAAAACCAGGAATATTATTCTTCTTGATAAAGTCTCTCCAGTACTCATTACCATGACTTCAGGATGTTTGTATATTGTATTCCCTACAATGTTATTTGTTAAGGTGAACATTAAAAATAGATGCATTGAAAGTAACATTCATATATAGTAACTGTGATGAGTCTAAGTCTCTTTTCCTAAGGACTAAGAACATAATTTCAAGAAGGGACACTCCTTTTACTTCAGCTGCTGCTTCTCTCAAAGAAGTACAACTTTCTTGTTAATATCCATCAGATAATGGAGAGGTATTTTCCAAAAGGGCTTTCACCAAAATGAACAGCAAAAAGCAATGGATGATAAGAAGAAAGCTGAAAGGTATTATGTAGTTATGGGGACTTAAAGACACATGGCAAGAGTCACGATGAAAATTATCAATGAAGTGCAAACATTTATTAAGCACCTCTTATGTGCAACGACAGAGTGTAGTGTGGTGAATAAAGTACTAGTCTTGGAATCAGAAGACTTCTGCTTGCGTCCTGCCTTTGACATGGACTAACTGGTTGACTGTGGGCAAGTCACTTAATTTCTCTAAGAATATGTTACAGATGAGTGGCCTATTTGCATACATACAGGGGGTTTCCACTAACAACTCTCTATACAGCTGAAATCAAAAGTATGTTTTAAAAATTGGTTTAAATAATAATTCAAGGAACTCTGCTATTTGCCACAAAGAGACACAGTAGGGTATAAGGCCAATGCCTGCTCTTCTTAAGCTTAGTCCAAGTAGGAAGATGGAAGGTGTACCAGAAAATATAATTCCTTGCCAAGAACCAGACCTCTAGGCCATTTCTCCTTACCATTCCCCTGCAAGGGTACCATCTCCTCTTCCCCCTTCATCTGTAGCTTTCTAGCTTTCTAGCATCCCTTCCCCCATCAGAATGTAAGCTCCCTGTGGATAGGGACTGTCTTGTTTCTATTTGTGTCCCCTGCATTTAGCAGTGTTCATCTAACACATACTAATGGGGGGAGAAGGCAGTAAACATTTATATGGTACCCACTATATAGCAGGCACTGTGCCAAGCACTTTACAAATAATTATCTCATTTAATGAATGCTTTATGTATCTATCTATCTACTTACTTTGCACTATGAGGTAGCATATGGTTCTTAGTTTGATACTCGAATGAATCTATTATCTCATCTGTTAGCCCAATGTAGCACACAGACTAACCATTACTCTCACTACATGATCTTGTTTTTTTCTAGCCACACATTTCTCCTAATTTGTCTCTTCCCTTTCCCCATTCGGCCTGTGCACAGCTGCCAAATTGGGATTTCTGAAATACAGTTCTGACCAAGTCATCACCCTGCTCCAGAGGCTTCAGCAGCTCCCTCTGGCCTTTAGGATAAACCACAAACTCCCTGTTTGGCATTCAAGGTCCTTTACATTCTATTTCCAGCCTATCATTCCAAATTGATGACATATTATTCCCCTTCACACACTCTACATTCTAGTCCAACTCATCTGCTGTTTTTCTCTGAATATAATATTCCATTTCCTGCTTCCAAATATGTGCAGAAGCTTTCCCTATGGAAAGCCCTAGTTCCTTTCAGGGTTCAGCTCAAGTGCCACCTTCATTAAGAGACTTACTGATTTCCCCTGATTGTTAGGGTCTTCCTTTCCCCTCCACTGACATCACTTTGTATTTATTCTATTTATAACCCATATCTACTTCCTTGCAAACATGCTGTATCTCCCCATTTAAGCTCCTTGAGGAAATAAATGGTTACCTTTGTATTTGTATACTCGTGGTCTACCAAAATTCTTGATTCATAGTAGGCTTTTAATAAATGATCATTGATTTGATTGATAGTATCCACAAGAACTACTCCTCAGACTTGACATCATGATGGTCACTCAGAGGGAGAAAACAAAACTACTCAATTCTTACTTGGCTTTTTCCTTCTCTCCTTCTAATAATTATCTTTAGAATGGAAAGTACAAAGTAAAAATAGCTAGTAGAGAGTTAATAAATAAGATAAATAAAAAGATAGTAAGAGAGCACCTAGTTATCTGATGAATTCAAGTTACCTGGCTCATATAAACTACCTCTTTGAACAATGGTAGGTGTGATTAATGAGCCATTATCAGTGATATTGGAAAGATCCTAGAGAACAGAAGTACCATGGGCCTAGAGAAGGGTGGATCAATGAAGAGAATCTATAAATTCTAAGCCACTGAGATTAGTTTTGATTCCTAGAAAAGTTCTAAAATATATTAGTAAAGATTATAGATGAACGTCTTTAAAAGTAAGTGGTCATCAAAAAGACCCAGCATTGTTATATCACAACAAATATGTCATGCCCAAATGTAGCCAAAACTAAACATGAAAGAATTTAAGTAGCTGGGGAAAAGCTTAGAAAAGTTAGACATAATAGATCCAGTGATTAATTAATGTGTCTATAAAGGAGTATATATATATATATTTCTCAGCTAGCATGGCAACTTTACAAAAATTATCCACATATTAGGGAATAAAAACAACTCAAAATGTAGTAAGGCAGAAATATTAAATAATACTTTATGGACTACAATTCAATAAAAATATATTCAATATAGAGTCTTTTTAAATTACTAAAATTTAATTGGAGACCAAAAGAGTCTTCCTAACCCTAAAGAGTCAGTGATTCAAAGAACAAAGAATATAAGCAATAAGTAATTTCTTCAAAGAAAATTACCACACTGAAATAACATACTAAAACTTTTGGAATGCACTCAAAGAAGTTCGGTGTGTGTGTGTGTGTGTGTGCGTGTGTATACATATATATATATATATATATATATATATATATATATATGAAAACACCTGAAAGAGAGAGAGAGAATAGATCAATGCATTAGGTATCCAACTAAAAAAAATTACAAGAAAAATAACATTTTAAAAAATAACTAAGCATCCAAGTAGTGATTTTTTAAATTAGAAAATAACAAAATTGGAAGCAAAATTACTATTGAATTGTCAAATATAATCATGATAGCTAGCATTTATATAACTCTTTAAGATTTACAAAATACTTGACTTATATTGATCTTCACAACAACCCTGTGAAGTAGGTAGTATTATTATCACCATTTTATAGATGAAGAAACTGAGAGACAAAGAGGTTAAATGACTTTCCCAAATCCACACAGTTAATAAGTGTCTGGATTTTAGAAAATTCTGGATTTGAATGCAGGTCTTCCTGACTTCAAAACCTGTGTTTTACCCATTACCAAATAGAACTACCAACTAGGCACTAAAACTAAAAACTGTTTTATAACAACAACGACATGTAAAGATATTTATGATTTTTAAAAGATAGAAGAAAATTAAATTCCTACTATCAAAAAACAAAGAGAATTCATAACAAATGAAGATGAAATAAAGGAAATTATCAGAATTTATTTTGCCCAGTTATATGCCAACAAAAATTATAACTTAGATGAAATGAATGAATGCTTACAAGAATATAAAATATCCAGATTAACAGAACAAAAAATAGACAATTGAAATAACCCAACTTCAGGAAAAAAATGAACAAACCATAAATGAATTCCTAAAGAAGAATGCCCCAGTAGCTGTTTTACAAGTGAATTCTGTCAAACATTTAAAAAATTAATCCCAATATTATGTAAAACACTTGCTGAAATAGGAAAATAAAGGATGCTACCAAAATCCTCCCAAGACACAAATATGATCTTGATGTCTAAACCAGAGAAAGGCAAAGCAGCAAAAGAAAACTATAGATCAATATCCCTTATGAATATTGATGCAAATGTATCAAATAAAATATTAGCACAGATGATACAGCATATTAAGAAGATTATATACAATGAACATATTGGGTTTGTATCAGGAATTTAGAGTTTGTCCATTATAAGGAAAATTTTAATCACAATAGATCATATTAATAATAGTACATATATAAATCACATTATTTTATCAATTGATGCTAGAAAAACTTTTAGCAAAATATAACACTGCTGTCTGCTAAAAAAATGCTAACAAGTATAGGAATAAATGTTCTTTTACTTAATATGGTAAATAGTATCAATCTAAAACCAAAACCGAACATTATATGCAATAAAGAATTGCTAGCAGCCTTTACAAAAAGAATAAGGGTAACACAAGGATGTCCATTTTCACTACCGTTTTTATAGTGTCAGAAATGCTAATTATAGCAATAAGAAAAATAAATTGAGGAAATAAACCTAGACAAAGAGAAATTTAAATTATCACTTTTCACAGATGATATGATAGTCAACATAGAGAACCCCAGAGCATAAACTAAACATTAATTGAAACAATAACTTCATCAGGAAATAGGATATAAAACAAATCTACATAATTCATTAGTTTTTCTGTATATTACAAACAAAACCAATAAGAAAGAGATAGAAGAAAAGATTGCTATTGTGATAAAATAATGGGATTAGGCAGATGCCCAGGGGCCACCACCTGAAGATTGGTTTGGAATTGATTGAATTGGGTGAGACTGAGAGACTGACTGAGAACTTACTTAAGGATAATTAAATTGAGACCACACCTGGCTGGTCCTGAGTGGGGTGTTGTTCTCAGAGGCTGTGGACTATGACATCAACAGGATATCACCCTCAACCAATCTGCTTGAAGGACCTCCCTTTTCAGGGAGGGAGACAGGAAGTAGGAAGGTGAGGCTGACTCCCTGGATTGGCCTTTTCATTTGGGAATCGGCTGTTGACTGTG
The DNA here is from genome assembly GCF_019393635.1 of Dromiciops gliroides. Classification (NCBI taxonomy): domain Eukaryota; kingdom Metazoa; phylum Chordata; class Mammalia; order Microbiotheria; family Microbiotheriidae; genus Dromiciops; species Dromiciops gliroides. The sequence continues at coordinate 86,473,972 of NC_057862.1, forward strand.
AAAGTAGAGAGAGTAGACAGATCTCTTTATTTCTCCATGTGTTTCTCTTTACTAACCCCTAATATACTTTAATAAATGTTTAATGCCCAAATACTGGTGATAAAGCTTCTAATTTAAGGTGACCACACATTAGATTTTTAGACATCACAGTGAGATTTTTAAACATCACACTATCAAACATTCAAAGAACAATTAATCACAATACTACCTAAACCATTTACTGAAATGGGAAAATAAAGGCTATCAACAGCCATATTAGAAAATGTTCTAAATCACCAATAATTATAGGAATGCAAACTGAAATGACTGAGGTTCCACCTCACACTCATTGAATTAGTAAACATACTTTTTAAGGAAGGATAATGACACTTGGAGGAGCTGTGGGAAGACAAGTCACATTAATACATTGTTAGTACTGTCACTTTAGAAAGCAATTTGAAATTATATGCCAAAAGTCACCAAACTGTGCATACCTTTTGACCAGAAATACCATTACTAGGGTGATAACTCCAAAGAAATAAAGGGAAAAGGGAAAACACCCATATGTACAAAAATATTTGTAACAGCTCTATTTGATATAACAAAAACTTGAACCCAAAAGGGTGCTTAACATTTGGGGAATGGCTAAATAAATTGGGGCATGTGAATAAAATAGAACATTACTGTACCACAGGAAATTCTAAAAGGAACAGTTCCAAGAGACCAGGGAAAAGTTGGATGAACTGATGCAGAATGAAGTGAACAGAACCAGAATTAGCTATACAATAACAACATTGTAAAGAAAAACAACTTTGAAAGATTTTTTAAAATGTGATTGATGAAATAAGTAACCACAATTCCAGAGGATAGGTGATGAAATAATCTCTCCAACTCCTAAAAGAGATGATGATCTCAAGGTATAAGATGAGACATACATTTTCAAACATGGACAATATATGAATTCATTTTATTTGATTATGTATAACTATTACAAAGATTTTCTTTTTCCTTCTCCCCACCACCCCACCCCAGGGGGGAAGAGAGGAAAATTACAAGAATATTTTCCAAAAACAAAAGAAGAAAAGAAAGTCATTGAAGTATTTTTAACTCAGGGAAGTGAATGAACCACATGAATGACCACAGAGATCTATGCTACTTAACACTTTTGTCATTAACTTAGATAAAGTTATGGATAACATATCATCAAATTTACAGATTCCACAAAAAGAGGAGGAATAACTAACTTATTGGATCACAGAATTGTCCAGAAAGATCTTGAAAGTGTAGATACTGAGCTGAATCTAATAAAGCAAAAGGTGGGGATTTGTTTTATTTAACTATACATCTTCTAACTGAGTTCATTATGCTTGCGGAGGTGGGGGAAGAGAGATAAATTGGAAGGGAGAGAAAATGGACTGTCATTTGAAAATAAAATTTAATTAAAATAAATAAAAACATAAAACATATTCAAGAAAAATTTAAAATATTATATTTGGATGCAATAAATCAAATTCAAAAGTACAAGGTGAATGTTGCATGCTTAGAAAATAAAAGGATTTCAGAGAATTACAAGCTAAGTTTGAGTTAACAGCATCATATGGCAACCAAAAAAAGCTAATACACTGAAGAATATCCAGAAGAAGGAAACTGGAATGGAGGAGGGACAAGAGTCCATACCAATTTTGTTGGATCAACTCAACCAGAATTGGTTAAAAGAATGGTATAAGTTTATAAAAGAAGGCCCAAGGGGAAGATAGTAGCCCATTTTAAGAATTTCTGGCTAGACCAGACTTGTTTTGTTTAGCCTTAAAAAAACAAAATTAATTAGTCGAAGTTGAAAGGAAACAAATTTAGGCTTGAAGTCAGGAAGAACTTCCTAACAATTAGAGTTTTCCATAATAGGAATGTTGGCTTTCTGGAGCTGATGGTTTCCTCCTCATGTGAGGCCTTCAAGCAGAGACCTGACCACTTGGAAGGTATGGCGTAGAGGGGATTCTTTATTGGCTATGCATTTGGATGAAGGAAAGGGAAGAGTCAAGGGTGATTGCAAAGTTACAACCCTAAATAATACCCTCAACAGAGATGAGGAAAACAAAGAAGCAGGTTTGGGGGATAAGCTTAAGGGTACTATTTTCAGACAAGTAAAGTTAAGACATGTTGATGTTACATCCACATAACTATGGCCAGCAGGCATTTAGAAATATAGCAATGAAGTTCAGGAGAGAGATAAGGACTGAGGGAAGGTGAGGCTTGCTGAAGGGATGAGTTTCTTGAATCTAGCAACCCCAAATGCTTTCCCTTTATAGAGAAGTCTTCAACCCCAGTGTGCTACTATCAGAGTAGACATTTTTTACCTTTTCTTTGTATCTTTGTACATTTTCTTTGCCAATCTGCTAAAGTCTTTGAATGCCTTCTCAGAATGATGTTTTAAAATAACTGAATGAAATGCTAAATTTAAGTTAGAGGCTAGTTAAATAGAAGTATTTTTACCAGCCTAGTTTATGGACCCCTTGAAATCTATCTGCTGATCCCTTGGGAGTTAAGAATCCCTGCTCTAGTGGATAGCTTGGTTCCTTGGGGAGGTAATACCTACCATAGAAGGAAGGAGAATGCTCTTAACTCTTGATTAACATGAATGAAATACATTTATGGCTTCTAATAGTTTAAATAAAGTCTATTTCCAACTAATTATATGTTATCCTGAGGATTTGCCATGGGAGCTAAGGGCCCTTTTTCTTTTCTTTTCTTTCCTTTTTTTTTCCAGGGGAAGACCTGGACACCTACCAATTTCTGATATTCTCAAGAGGAAACCTCTATAGAAGCAAAATGGATCAAATTCTGATGTTTTCAGGGGAAACCTTAGGTATGGACATAAATCATAAAGAGAAGCCCCCCACCCCAAAGTGAACATGATTCCTATAAATGAGAGCCTACAGTTCTAGGAGGGCAGGTAGGTGAAACAGTAGATAGAGTACAGGAGGACCTGAATTCAAATTTGACCTCAAACACCCAGCCTCAGACACTTACTAGCTGTGTGACCCTGGGCAGGTCACTTAATTCTGTTTTTCTCCGTTTCCTCAGCTGTAAAATGAGCTGGAAAAGGAATTGGCAAGTCACCCCAGTATCTTAACCAAGAACACCCCAAATGGGGTCACAAAGAGCTGGACATGACTGAAATGACTGAACAACAACAACAAATTCTGGAAAATGGATTATAGAAGTTTTTTCTCCTATATCAAATCTACCATTTTACTCTCTGTAACTTGAACTCATGCTCCTACTTCTTCCTAATGATACCAATTTTTTAAAAAGCCTTATGTCCAGTGGATAAAGCACCAACCCTGGAGTCAGGAGTACCTGAGTTCAAATCCGGCCTCAGACACTTGACACTTACTAGCTGTGTGACCCCGGACAAGTCACTTAACCCCCATTGCCCCACAAAAAATAAAAAGCCTAATGTCTCTTCCACATGGCAATCTGTCTATTATTTGAACACAGGTATCATATTCTTCCTAAATTATTTGTTCTCCAGGCGAAACGTCCTCAGTTCCTTCTGTAGGAGCTCATGCGACATGAACTTGCTATTTACCTCATGTAATAGCAGTAAGAATTTATAAAGGAGCTTCATACCCACTAACTTACTTGACCTGTATAAAACAAGTGAAATAGGCCAGGCAGATTATTTCTTGATTTTAGTATCTCCTTCACCAGTCTAAAGTCATTCTCCTATTCCCTAAGTGCAGGTATCATTCAAGGCTCTTCTTTTTCTATACTTTTTCATTTGCTAAACTAATCTACTCTCATAACTTCAATGATTGGTTCAAGCAAATGAGCCCTCAATCTATGGTCCTCTCTCTCTCCTTTGCTTTCTCCCTCCAAGACCCAATCTTCTATCTCCATCTGCCTATTAGACCACTCCACCTATAGTTCCTGATACTGCCTCAAACTCATTATATACAAAACTAAACCCATCCTCTTCTCCCTATTCTTCAAATAAGCTCCTCTTCTCAACTTCCCTATTTCTATTAAGGGTATGTACCACTTTCCTCTCAGTCACCGTGGGCTCAACAATCAGACATTTTTAGTTCTCCTTGACCCTCATAACCATCACTACCACTGCCTCTCCCTACCCCCACCATCATATCCCCACACAATTGATTGCCACATCATATCACAGAATCACAGAATTTCAGAGTTGGAAGACACATTAGCAGGTATAACTATAGCCACACTAAAAAAAATTCTTAACAAGCTTAGTAAATGTTTGTTGACTTGACAAGTAGTCATCTGTTCTTTGCCTGAAGACCTTCAATAATAACTTCCATGTAGCCTATCTACCTGCTGCTTTCAAACACACCCAAGTCTCCCCTTTAAAAAAACTCACCCTAGATACTCTCACCCCTGCTAAATACTGTTCTCTATTTCTTCCCTCTTTCTCAGGTAAACTCCTTGAAAAACCTGTCCACAGTGATGAATTACACATATTCTCTTCTAAATCCTCTACAATCTAGTTTCAAACTTCATCACTCAACTGTAACTGATCTTTCCCCAAATCTCTTACTTGCCAATCTCTGCCCTTTTCTTAGTTTTTTTCATCTTTCTCAACCTCTCTGTAACATCTGACACTAGTGACCATCACTCCCTCATCCCTGGGTTTTCATGATATTGCCTACCTTTGGTTTTCCTGTTGCCTGTCAGACTTTTTCTCAGACTCCTTTCCTGTCATATCCACTAACTGTAAGTGCACCCCAAATCTCTATCATGGACCCTCTTTTTTCTCTCTCTATACTACCCCACTGGAATCTCATCAGCTCCCATGGATTCAATTATCATTTCTATGCATATGACTCCTAAATCTATATATTCAAACATAACCCACTAACTGCCTCCAGTCTCTACCCCTCTCTAACTGGTCCTTAATTCATCTGCCGAAATAATCTTCCTAGCGAACAAATTGTGTTACTCCTCCAGTGAAAATGTTTAATGCTTTCCCCCCTCCACTTACTCAGAGGATAAAATGCAATTTCTTAAGCCAGTCAAGGCCCTCCACAACTCTGCTCCAATCTGCCTTTCAAGCCTTCACGCTGCTCAGTGGGTCACAAGATTTAAAGATGTAAGAAACTTTAATGATACAGTTTAAATTCTTAGTGTTACAGATGAGGAAACTGAGGTACAGAGGCCTGGAAGGCATTCCTTGCTAAAAACCTCTTTCCCCAATGTCCTTTTCTGATGCCAACTCCTTCATGAGGTCTTTACCACTCTCCTCCTACATGACCACTGCCTCTTCAAATTTTCCTAGAGCATTTTACATGGCTCTCTCATTTGTTCCCATCAGCTTCTGCCTTGAATTGTCTTTATTTATGGACATGTCTTATCCTCTCCATTAAATTATAAGCTCCTTGAGGGTGGGAATTTGTCATGTAAAAAAAGTTGTGTGTTTACAGTTCTTAGCATAGTGTCTTATACATAGCAGGCCATTAAGCTGCCTGAAGACAGAGATGATTTCATCTTTTCCTGTGTCTCCAGCATCAAGCACAGGGCCTGACACCTAGTAGGTACTTAATAAATGCTTATTGACTGATTGATTCATAATTTGTGCTCCAAATCTCATGGTTAGTAAAGGGTAGAACCAGGATTAGAAGCTAGAATTTATGGCTTTTAACTCAATTCCTTTTGACCTTGATTCAAAATAGAATGTTCTTATCTGCCACCCAAGTTTTCTTCAGGATTTAAATAACCATGCTGCTATTTTATTCTGGTTTATCAGGAGAATTTACGCACAGCTGAAGTCATATTGAGACATCAGTTAAGAAATTCAGTCAGGCAGGTTAAATGTTAAGTTCTTTTCTACTGTACAATTTTCTAACCTCCTTCCATGAATCAAAGTGAGTAAAAGGTTCTTCACTTACAGACATAAAACAAATTGAACAAATTATGTTACTTAACTGAGGAGGAACTAGTCACCTCATTGATTTCTGGTTTAGTTTTGGATGTTCTTCCCCAGCCTCCTTATTAACATAAATTTTCAATTTTGGATTTTAAAATGTTAAGTTCCATAGATATCATTAGCATATTTTATTGTATCACAATGCCAGGCCATTATCATTGTGGGATGAAAATAGAAAGGATTTCAAGACTGGCAGGCCAGGGACAGCCAGCTCATATAACTGTCTAACTATAGAGACAGCACTTAAATTCCCCAAGCTGCTTAGCAGGATCATGAATCACAGTCATAACCAGCCCATGAATCATAACCACAGGTAGGAACCATTTTTAAAGACAATATTAGTGACTCAGGAGGACATGTGAAGACTCAGAGTCAGCATGGAACCGTCACAAATTTTATAGCATGAACACTAAGTATGGCATCTTTTCAGGAGAGATTTTAGATTGTGAAAAGGGGCCTTACTGAGCATTCTTCATGAGTGGTCACTTTCACCAAAAGCTGAATATTTTTTTGAGTTTATTTGGAAAGTCCTATCTCTGAATAAACATCCATCATAAATAAATATTTCTATCTTCCCAATTTGAAGTTTACATGATCATAAGTTCTTGCTACCTGTATGTATGTGCACAGGGCAGCCAGGTGGCTCAGTGGATAGAGTGATGGGCCTGAAGTCAGGAAGATCATCTTCCTGAGTTCAAATCCGGCTTCAGATACTTACTAGCTGAGTGACCCTGGGCAAATCACTTAACCCTGTTTTCCTCAGTTTCCTCATCTGGAAAATGAGTTGGAGAAGGAAATGGCAAACCACTCTAGCATCTTCACCAAGAAAATCACAAATGAGGTCATGAAGAATCAGACACCATTGAACAACAACAACATGTGCCCAGTTATTTCAAAACACTCCAATTTACTTTTTTGTGTGTGTGAGGCAATGGGGCTTAAGTGACTTGCCCAGAGTCACACAGCTAGTAAGTGTCAACTGTCTGAGGCCGGATTTGAACTCAGGTCCTCCTGACTCCAGGGCATGTGCTCTATCCACTGTACCACCTAGCTGCCCCTCCAATTTACTTTTATATAGCTCTAAGGCTATATATTCCATTATAGAAGAGTTGCTAATCTGCACTAACAGAAGGAGTTTCTAAGCTGGCAATTCCCTTTACATAATCAATCATAGGTCTGGATAGGGGATCACCTCCCCTAAAATGCATTCTATGTAACATTTATGAATTGAGAATAAGGTTACGATGGGTAGATATAGCTAAGCTATCCTGGGGAATTTAGGAGACTGTTTCATTTTTAAAGTCACCCTTCATAAGCTGACATGCTTTTGTTAATCACTTTTATGTATCTTCCAGCTTTTGCTAAAATGTAGGTTTCAAAACATAGCAAGACCTATATGAACTGATGCAAAATAAAGTGAGAAGAACTGGGAGATAATTATGCACAGTAACAGCAATGTTGTAATGATGATCAATTGTGAAAGACTTGCCTACTCTGATCAACATAACCATCCAAAACCAATTTCAATTCTGATGAAAAAACATTATCTATCTTCAGAGAGAAAACCGGTGAACTCTGAGTGTAAACTGAATTATAATTTTCTCCCTTTTTTGTTTTTTTTAATATGGCTAATTTGGACATATGTTTTATATGATTTCACATGTATAATTGATGTATATTTTGCCTTCTCAGTGGGAAGGGATGGGAGAGAGAGTGAGAATTTGAAATTCAAAATTTAAAAAGAATAGAATGATAAAAATATATTTTTTTGAGAATTTAAATAGAAATTAAATGTAAGCTTCTTTGGATTCCATTTACATTCACTAAAATATTTTCCATAGTGAAGAATCTACTAACTCTCTTTTCTTCTGAATGACAACATATATTGTCTGCCATTCATTCAACAAATATATACTTTGTGTTTCTACTGTTCAAGGCACAGCTGAAGAGAAAAGATGAATTAGGCATACATGGTCATGCTATCAACAAACTTACAGTCTAGTGGGGGAGATAAGACATTGTTGTGAATAACTAAAGCCCAAGGCAGAATGTGGTGTCATAAGAGAATTATAAACAAAATGCCCCATGAGTTCAAAGGAGAAAGAGATCACTTTTAGGGGGGAGATCAAAAAAGGCTTCTTGAAAGGGGGTGGCATTTGCCAAGCTCTAGCAACAATAAACTACTCAGATAAGAAATCTTTTGTTCTTCCTTAGTCTCCAACTGAACTGATCTAGGGAATGGACTAAAGTTATTGATTAATTGTGACTTTGACTATTGACTTACTAAATTGACTTGACCATTAATAGTATGATACATGGAAAGAAAAATGTATTTGGAATTAGAGGATATGAGCTTGAACCTAAACTCTGTATGGACTTATAAGCATCACTTCACCTCCCCAAGCCTCAATTTCCTCATTTGTAAAATGGAATTGTACTAGATACTCTTTAAGGTCCATTCCTTGCTAATGAATAGTGAGGCTGTATATTTGTGTTCTGAAGGGTCACTAGACAAAGTTTGATCATGCAGTTTCCTTGGCAAGAGTTTTCATTAATGAAACGTAACCTCTAAGTCTTCTTTTGATTCAAGGTTGATTTTCCCATGCTGTTCAATAAGATTTAGTAATAGACACTCCAGGGATCTACCAGAACTAGGTAAAAGGACTGATTCTGCTTAATCTGCCAAAATATAAGCATAGTCAACCCTACATCAAACTTCAAGAAAAGCAAGATGAATCAAAAGCATAAATAATTGACCAGTCTTCATATGCAACTCTGTAAGATACTACAAATAAAGTGATTATTTTATAGGGCATTGGGGGAGGAGGAAAAGGAGTCATCATTCAGATCCTGAGATATCAAGTAGATTCTTGTCAATATAATTGAACCCAATAAACACTTATTAAGCACTCTTCCACTCACTGTGAGAGATGCAAAGAAAAAACTTGACTTACATTCTAATGAAATCATTCTGATAGTGGTCATGGCACTGGTATGTAGCAATGATTCAATTAAAGTGATATCAACAATTTTAAGTGCCTGCTATGTGCCAGGCTCTGAGCTGGTTACTAGATATTGGGCTTACAAAGATGGAAATTAAATAGTCCCTTCCCTCAAGGACCTTACTTTGTACTAGAGGAATATTATATATACACAGGTAGGTAGTTATAAAACGTGTTTAAAGTAATGCAGAAAAATTGCAAGAGAGAAAGAGCCCTAATAATTCATAGCTTCAGGAAAGACCTCATGTAGGAAGTGACACCTGAGTTGTATTTTAAAGGGCTACCAATTCTGAGACAGAAGTACATACATTAGACATTGTATATGTTGGTGAAGTGATTGTTTGACTGACAACATAACTAAATCTGAGGGATTGGAAAGAAGATATTTTATATTGGTTCAGAGGATTATAGATTTAGAGTTCAAAACTACCTCATTTAGTTAATACTACAAGCCTTATAAGTTAGTTAACTGACTCTCAATAGGTGAAGGAATTTTCTCAAGGTTGCCCATTTAGCAAGCATCACACCCAGCATTTGAACCTAAATCAGCTAATTTTAGCTCCAGTGCTCTGGGTTTTACTTTACTCACCATGCCTGAAGTATACTGAAAATATTTAGAAAAACAAAATAAAAAATTGAAATAAATTTGCTCTGAAATCCAGGGAGACATTAAAGCCTGACAGTTGTTTCTAAAGCCTGAGAGGACAGGTTATTTCATTCATTGTATTGTATCCCTAATGCCTAATATATGCCTAGTATACAGAAGGCACTTAATAAATATTTGTTGGTTGATCTAGGCAAACAGCCCCCACAGATTCTCTCAACAAAAAAAAATTACATTTCTGAAATCCTTCCTAACTGTACAGGGAAGGGGAAGGGGTAAAAAGAGAACAGAGGGAAGGGGAAGGCAGGGAAGGGAAAAGTGGGGAAGGAAAGGGAAGTAGTGAAAGAAAATCCTTATAACCCATATGCATTGTTAAGCAATATTCAGCATTAGAAATGTAGAAAAAAATATGTCTCGTTCTGCATCTTGAGTCTCTCTATCAGGAGGAGGGAAGACCATTTCATCATTATTCCTCTGAAATTATGGTTCATCATTGCACAGATTAGAGTTCTTAAGTCTTTCAAAGTTGTTTACTTTTATAATGTTATTACATAAAGTGCTCTCCTGGTTCTACTCATTTCATTCTTCATCACTTCATATGAGCCTTCCCAAGTTTCTCTGAAACCATCCATTTTGTCATTTTCAAGAGCACAAAAGTATCCCATTATATTCATATGTCAGAATTTGTTCAACCATTCCCCAGTTTATGAGCACTCCCCACAAGTTTCTAGTTCTTTGCTACAACAGAGCTGCTACATTTTTATACATAGGGTCCTTTTCTTCTTTCTATTGTCTCTTAGTTGTAAGCCTAATACTGATATTAATGGCCCAAGAGCTATATACAGTTTAGTTACTTTTGAGAAATGGTTCCAAATTTCCTTCCAGAATGCTAGACCAATTTACAACTCTACCAACAATTAATTAGTGTGTCTATCTTTTTGCATACCCTCCAATAGCTGTCATTTTCTGGGTTTTGTCATCTTTGACAAATTGATAGGTGTAATATGGAAACTTAGGAGTAGCTAGGTGGTGCAGTGGATAGAGTGCCAGGCCTGAAGCTGATTCATCTTCCTAAATTCAAATCTGACCTTAGACATTCCCTAGCTGTGTGAACCTGGACAAGGTAGGTGTTTTCCTCAGTTTTCTTATCTGTAAAATTAACTAGAAAAGGAAACCACAAACCACTCTAGTATCTTTGAAAAGAAAATCCCACATGGGGTCACAAAGAATTTGGCATGATTAAAAATAACTGAACAACAAGATAGGACCTTGGAGTTGCTATCATTTGCATTCCTGTAATTATTAGTGATTTGGAGTTTTGAATTTCTGGGATTTCTTCCTTTGGGAACTGATTGTACATATCTTTTGGCCATTTATCCATTAGACAACAGTTCTTATTTTTATGAATTCCAATTGATTTCTTATATATCTTGGTAATGAGACTTTATAAGAGAAATTTGCTGCAAGGATTTTTGACTCAGCTGACTCCCTTCTAATTTTAGCTGCATCTTTGTTTTTGTTTGTGCAGAAACATTTAAATTTTATGTACTTGAAATTGTTCATTTTATTTTCTGTTGTCCTCTCCATTCTTTATTTGGTTAAGAATTCTCCCCCTATCCATAAATCCAAAAAAAGTCTTCATTTTTCCTCTAATCTATTTATGATATGGCTTTTCATAGTTGTCATTAGTCTATCTGGAACTTATCTAAGTGGCATGTGATCTGTCAGTCATTCAATAAATATTAAGTGCCTAGTCCCTGCTTTCAAGGAGCTCACAGTCTAATGGGGAAACATGTAAACAACTATGTACAAACAAGCTATGTGGGACAAATTGGAGATGATTAACATAAGAAAGGCACTAAGATGTGAAGTTTTGATTTAAACCTAATTTCTACTGAGTGGTTTCCAGTTTTCTCTGCAGTTGTCAAATAGTAAGTCCTTACCCCAGTAGCTAGAGTGCCTTCATTTTACAGATGAATCTACAGGTACAGAGACATTAAGTGATTTTCCCAAAGTCGAGGAGCCAGGAAGTGTCTTCTGAGACAGGATTTGAACTCAGTTCTTCCTGATTCCACATCCAGCACCCCATCTACTATGCTAAGCCTCATCACCCTCAAAAGTAAAAAAAGAGATGAAATCAATGACCCCTAAGGTGCCTTGCAATTCTAACTCTATGCTCCTGTGATATGATCCAATGATTCCAAGAAAGACTCACTCTATTTCCTCCAAAGTTATCTTGTTGATGCTGGAGAGATTAAGGCTAAGAGGATTGCAAGGATGAGGTAGTTATTTCATTTTATCTCCCCAACACCACTGTGGGATAGGAAGAAAGGCAACATGATGGATTTGGAATCATAACTGGTTTCCTATCCCGCTTCCAAAAATGACTAGCTTAATCTTTTCTCATCAGTCACTTTCCTCCCCAGCAAATGGAGATGATAAAAACTGTGAGATCTACCTCACAAAGTTATTGGTTTTACCAAATAAGATAATGTATAATAGGTATTTTGAAAAACTTGATACATTTTCTAAATGTCAACAATTAGGGTCCTGGAATGCAAGGAACCTTATTAAACCAGTAAACATTGGGTTATTAACTATGTAAACTTAGACATTTTTTAACTATTTATTATTTATTTATTATTATTTATTAACTATGTAACCTTACCTTCTTGAGCTTCTCCATTTGTAAAATATGGATGCTAGTACATATACATCTTACCCCACAGAGTTGTGAGAAAAGTGTTTTGTAAACCTTAAAGCACTTTACAGAAATCTGAATCAGTATCACCTTCATTTTAGAGATAAGAAAATGGGGTCAGAGTTAATAAATACTAAGTTGCTGACCTGGATCACTGAAAAGTGAAGGTCGCTGGCCAGAGTGCTGAAGGTACTATTTCTAGACAAAAGGAGAAGGGGGCAGGTAAAGGAGGGTTCTATTGGGCATGCTCCCGTCTTCTCTGGATGTCCATGCATACTATCAGGATATCACATCACAGCAGCAACCAGACTGGAGATTAATTAGTTAAGACAGCAAGATCTATTGATTGTATATCAACACAACTAATAATAGTTTATACTTATTTAATGGCACCTAGGTGTCGATCCCTGAATCAGGAAGATCAGTTAAAATTTGGCCTCAGATGCTTCTCTATGACCCTGAGCAAGTCATTTAATGTCTATCTGACTCAGTCTTTCAACTGAAAATGAGGATCATAATAGTTACTCCCTCAAATTAATTTTATAAGGATTGAATGAAGTAATGTTCAAAAGTGTTTAGCACAATGCCTGGTACTTAGTAGATTCTTATTAAATGTTTATTTCCTCTTCCTTTCCTTCCCTTCTCCTGGTACTTTATAAAGCTCTTTTAGTAAAGTCATTTCATGATCACAACAAACCTGTGAAGTATGTAGTTACAAGTATCACTGTCCTCATTCTAGAGATGCAGAAATTGATTTTCAGAGAGGGTATTTACTTACCAATATCACATGGTTAGAAAGTGAAAAGGCCAGAACTTGACCCCATATGTTTTATTCCAAATCAAGTTCTCTTTCCATTATGCCATGCCGCCATGGTTCTACACACATGTCCACTGCATATGTCTCTTTAAAGTAATAAACACTTTTATCTATACTTTTGGGTTCCAATTTTTATCCCTCCTTCCCTCCCTCCCCATTCCCTGAGGTGGCAAGCATTCATATATAGGTTATACATGTATAATTATGTAAAACATTACCATATTAGCAATTTTGTATAAGAAAATGAGTAAAAAAATGAAAGTGAAAAATAGCATGCTTCAGTCTGTGTTTGGTCAATATCAGTTCCTTCTTTGGAGGTGGATACTATGCGTCATCATTAGTCCTTTGGGATTGTCTTGGATCATTATATTACTGAGAATAACCAAGTCATTCACAGTTCTTCATCAAACAATATTGCTGTCTCTGTGCACAACGTTCTCTTTTTTTCTGTCCACTTCACTATGCATCAGTTCATACAAGTCTTTCCAGGACTTTCTGAAGTAATCCTGTCTGTCATTTCTTGTAGCACAATAATATTCTATCACCATCATATACCACAGTTTGTTTAGCCAATCCCCAATTGATGGGCATTCCTTTGATTTCCAGTTCTAAGCCACCACAAAAGGATCTGCTTTAAATAGTTTTGTACAGATAGGTCTTTTTCTCTTTTGGGGTATGTCTTTGTGATATAACCCTAGCAGTAGTATTGCTAGATCAAAGGGTATGCATAGTTCAATAGTCCTTTGGGCATAGTTCCAAATTTCTCTCCAGAATGGTTGGATCTTTTCACAACTCCACCAACAGTGGATTAGCATCCCAGCTTTCCCACATCACCTCCAACATCCAATATTTTCCATTTTTGTTATATTTGCCACTCTGATAGGGGTGAGATGATACCTCAGAGTTGATTTAATTTGTATTTCTCTGAACAATAGTGATCTAGAGCTTTTTTTGTGGGACCATGAGGGTTAAGTGACTTGCCCAGGGTCACATAGCTAGTAAGTATCAAGTGTCTGAGGCCGGATTTGAACTCAGGTCCTCCTGAATCCAGGGCCAGTGCTTTATCCACTGTGCCACCTAGCTGCCCCCTAGAACATTTTTTCATATGACCAAAGCTTTGATTTCTTTGTCTGAAAAATGCCTGTTCATATCCTTTGACCACTTATCAATTGGGAAATGACTTGTATTTTTATGAATTTGATTCAGTTCTCCATACATTTGAAAAATGAGGCCTTTATCAGAGATATTTATTTCAAAAATTCTTTCCCAATTTTCTGATTCCCTTGTAATCTTGGTTCCATTAGTTTTGTTTGTGTAAAAACTTTTTAATTTTATATTATCAAAATGATCTAGTTTACATTTTGTTTTATTCTCTATAACTCCTTTGGTCCTATGAGATTTAAAATTGGATATTAGATCATAAATCTCCCCTCTTTAACCTTTCCCTTAATTTATCTCCCAGACTAGTAAATGGAAGAAGTTTCTGGTTTTCTAGTTAGAGCTCTTATTGTATGGTAGTTACAAGTTGATGTTGATTAGAGGGATAGGAAAGTAGAAATAAAAAACAAATCTTCTTAAGTCTAAGCTTAGTCTATATTCCGTATAAAACTCACCAAAACCCAAGGCCACCTTTAGGGAGAGAGAGAGACCATGTCAAGCGTGTGCTGCTGCTAACCTCGAGCCGGGCCGAGTCGGACTCCAGTCAGCGTCTGGAGTGCAGCACAGTCAGGAGACCAGCAGAACAGGAAAAAAGCTCTCACTTCCATTCTCTCCTTGCCTTTTAAGCTCGCACCCCGGAAGTGGAGTGCTAGCAGGCCGACTGGCGTGCGTAGCTCATGCCGTTGGTCTCCTCCCCAAAAGGGTGGTCCTTAAAGAAAAACTGGCGTCTCTCCATTATCGCTAACCAACTGTTAAAACTTTTTACCACAGTCCTAAATTCCTCCTCTGCCCACAACACTGCATATGTTGAATCTATCCATAAGCATAATTTTGTTCATCGAGATTTCATCACAATAAATAGATAAAGAGATTAAAAACAGGCACTATACAATGTATTAGAAAAGATTGAAGGCTATGATGGAGCATGTAGAAGAGCACCATGAATTTTCTGGTCACATAATAAATGCTTCAGAACTAAGAAACATTGCTTTCTCCTTTAAAAAAATGTTTTTGTGTCTCCAGTGCCCAGCACAGGGCCAGGCATATGGTTCACACTTAGTAAATGATTGCTGACTTGTCATTTTATTTCTTACATTAACTATCTCCTCCTAATTGATTAAAAGCAAGTTTGTGATGGAAGTATATGGCTTCTGCCTTAGCTTCTAATAAAGTCATGCATTCAAACAGGACTGAAGCTTAACAAAAGCCTAGTCACTAGAGCCCTGAATTTTTCCAAAGGAGTCTGACAGCTATGAAATTACATTTGTAGTTCTCTCCACTAACTTGCTCCTTCAGCTTTTAGCAACTCTTTATGACCTTAGAAGCAATCATAGGAGAAGGAACTTAAAAGTCACTTTAAATTTCCTCCAAAATGCAATTTTGGAATACCACTGGTGAGGTGTAGATTCTGGAAAAAAATTTAAAAGTGAGTAATGCTCCTCTTTGTCCATTTCAGACTAAAATGAATGTTGCTGCTAACATTTGACATCAATCACCCAATCACATGTTGTCATACCATCATTCAGCTCAGTGACAAAAAAAAGGAGAAAAAGAGTACATGGTTAAAAGAGTCCTATTGGGCAGAAAACCAATTCGGGGATTCAGAAGATTACAGAGAGTATATTAAGTGATGTTTTATTAGAGTCACTCAATTCCATAGGTCAAGTTGAGCCAAAAAAAAGGAGTAAAAAAGATTTGTTTCATTGAAATGTACTTTTTATTTTATGTGTATATTAATTCATTTCTAACATGTATTATATGTACATATATATGTTAAATATATGTGTATGTAAGGAGATACATTACTCATATATAATGAGAGGTAGCATGGAATTAGAAGGGAAATTCCTAGAGTTAGAAATCTGTGGGTCCAACTCCTGATTATGACATATATAACTGTGTGATCCTGAGCAAGTCACTTAACCTCTTAGGTGATTCTAAACTCCAAGTGATTCTAACCCCAGGTGATTCTAAAACTAGAAGTTACTCATGAGTATTGGTAGAGGGAATTGTCTCACTTGAAGTTCCCTATAGTGATGCAATAACAGGTATAGATACATACATGTATGCATATATCCATATATGGCTATGTATATACATGTATCAGTACCCATCTATTACTATGTTCCAGACTTGCTCTCAAGGAACCGAAACTTCTATCAAAGGAGATGACATTTCCATATATAAAAGTCTATACAAAATACATGCAAGGTAATTTGGGGGTAAGGCATTATCAACTGGGGAGATTTTAAAAGGCCTCATCTAAAAGTTGTGCTTGAGCTGCTCTTTGAAGGAAGCTGGGACTCCATTTAATACAATCTAAGATTTCATTAGCTTTTTTGGCAGCCACATCACACTATTGATTCATACTGAGTTTTCAGTCAACTAAAACCCCTAGGTCTTTTTATATGAACTGGATTTTAAGCTACATTCTCCCCTACCCCCACCACCACTACTTTATATTTATAATGTTTTGGGGTTTTTTGTTATTTAACCCAAAAAGTTACACTGAGCCTAAGTCCCCACCTCTCTGTCTTATGATTACCTCAACCCTAGAACATCTGAAGAATCCTTCAGGAAACTGGTCAGTTTCATAAATAGGGACAGTGTAGGTGGGGAGGGGAGGGAGATTTGAATGTAATCAAATGTAAGCAACTTGAAGGCAAAGAATAGTTCATTTTTGTCTTTCTATCCCCAGTGTCTAGCACTTGGTGGGGGGATGGAAGAGGGCCCCAGACCTATGATTTCGTAGATATAAGAAATATCCAATAAGGAAACTCCCTTCACTAAAACAAATAAGCAACTCTTCACTAATTCATAGTCTCGTAGAGTTGTCTGGGGAAACTAATGGGTTAAGCAAATTGTCTAGGATCACAAAGCCTACCAAGAGATGCAGGAAGAATCCTCCAGAGACAAACCTTAAACCCAGGTCTTCTAAACTCTGAAGCCAACCCTCAATCCATTCCATCAAGATACCTAGAATGTTTCAGGCACTTTAAAAATGCCTGTTGAATTTAATTGACTTAGAAAAGATATGGTAATCTAGCTTTGCTCTGCAATTTATTCACTCTCAAAATTGTTGACTACAAGTAATTCCCCTCAGTCCTAAGAGACATAGCTAAGGGTTTTACCACCATTGTCATCTTTTGTCCCTTTTAGGATAAATATTTGAAATCATTTTTAAGTCTTTATAAAAGAAGACAGATGAGATTATCAACAGAAGTTAATAGGAATGTGATTGAACCCCTTAGGAAAAGGGGAACTTCTTGCCCTGACAGCCTCTTGTCAAAATAAACACATGCTCATTTTTCATAGTGCAATTATACATGCTAATCTTCTGCCAGCCTGCACAATACCATCATGGGCTGTCTACTTTCCAGCATCCATGAACTTCAAATATGTGGGTTTGTTTTTTCCCATAATTAGCATGATGTATCTTAGCCCATTCAGAATAACTACTACATCCCTTCCTGGTAATGAAAAGTGATTAATTACCAATTAGACTAAGTATCCAATTTCATACAGTTCAGCACCCGTCGACGCCATCCTATCTCTAGCATTCTAATTGCAGACATTAAAAGTTCTCAGTAATTATTGCAGAAAGATCAGTAATATTAAATTTTTTGGTTGCTGCTATTATTACATTTTCTCTAATGCAGCCAAGACTTAAATGTATGTCTGAGCTGCCAGCCGGTTCATCAGTCTATTTCCACTTCTTATTTGGAGGAACCGGTTCTTATTCCCCATTCTCAGTTACTGTTCCAGCATGTCTATTATCAGTTCTATACTCCACATTTTGGAAAGCTTTAATTAAATGAAGCAAGCTAAAAATCACTACTGTGTGCCTTTAGCAAAGTAGTGATGTAATTATCTCATTTAACAGATAACTACTTGTATTTCATTTTTCAAAGCACAAAGAGAAAACTACCTCTAAATGACACTTTTTAGACTCATTAAATTCACTAGAGAAATATCAAATTAGGAGTTTCCACTACAAACGTCATCATAAACTCTGACAGCAGACATAAACAACAGTAGTATTAGAGAAAATATCCTTGCACCCAAAAGGGAAGCATGCAGTACTTCTGTATGTTGCAACAGGATTTTATGTTTGTTCAATCTATACTCCTCTCAGAAAAAAAGCAAATGAATGAAAGTAAATTGGAAAAAGTATTTGTAGTCCTGTGGTACCCATTTCTGAAAACTCAAGGTTTTGTAAACGTGATTACTAGACAATCCTGAGTCTCCACCACAGAATAGACTCTCTTACTGACAAAGGAGCAAATGTGCATCTGGAAATAAAGAGTAGTAGAATCCTCCTCCTGTGTGAGCATCCCTCCTCAATTACCATCCAAGAAAATTAGTACTAGGGATGTGCTGGGGCCTTAATCATGTGATATAGGGGACAGAGTACTGGATGTAGCATCAGGGAGATTTGTGTTCAAGTTCTTCCTCTGATTCAGTTACTGTCAAGGTTTCTCTGAGCCTCCATTTTCTAAGCTGTAAAATCTGAAGATAACCTGTAGGTACCTAATTCACAAGGTTGTTGTGGAGATTGAATGAGATCATCTTCATAAGAAACTGTGCAAATAGTGAAACATTATCAGTTATATTCAGGGGTGTGCTGGAGCCAGTTTGAACGTGCTTGTGAGAGCTGATTGTTAAATTTTCACCATGAGCATTTACACCTTGGAATTGGCAAATGCTACAGATTATTTCTTGATTTATGATTTTGTTGATTATCTAGATTTTAATAAAATGATGAGTAAGAGGTGGGGA
The DNA here is from genome assembly GCF_019393635.1 of Dromiciops gliroides. NCBI lineage: Eukaryota > Metazoa > Chordata > Mammalia > Microbiotheria > Microbiotheriidae > Dromiciops > Dromiciops gliroides. The sequence continues at coordinate 86,492,959 of NC_057862.1, forward strand.
AGGGAGATGTATAGGATAAATTATCTTATATAAAAGAGGTACAAAAGAGCTTACATAGGGGAGATGAAGATGGCGGAGGTTTGGGGGAAGAGGGCTTGAACCTTATTCTGATCAAAACAGGCTCAAAGGTGCAGCCAGGTGGCACAGTGGATAAAGCACCAGCCCTGGATTCAGGACGACCTGAGTTCAAATCTGGCCTCAGATGCTTGACACTAGCTGTGTGACCCTGGGCAAGTCACTTAACCCTCATTGCCCTGCCCCCCCCCAAAAAAAAACTGGCTCAAAAAAAGAATAACACACACTCTGTTGGGTATAGAAATGCATTTTACCCTACAGGAGGAGAAGGGAATAAGAGAGGAGGTCACTGATAGAAAGGGGAATGAGTGGGCATAGGAGGTAGTCAGAAGCAAAATACTTCTGAGGATGTGAAGGAAGAAAAAAAGAAAAGGGAGAGAGAGAGAGGGAGGGAGGATACATGGCTCGGGAATAGGATTAAGGAAAATACACAGTAAACATAACTGAAAAAATTATAGCAAGTTTCTCTGATAAAGGCCTCGTTTCTCAAATATATAGAGAACTGAGTCAAATGCATAAGAATACACATCATTGCCCAATTGATAAATGAGCAAAGGATATGAACAGACAGTTTTCAATGAAGTAATCAAAGCTATCTATAATCATATGAAAAAAATGCTCTAAATAACTATTGATTAGAGAAATACAAATTAAAACAACTCTGAGGTACCAACCCACACCTATTAGATTCACTAATATGACAGAAAAAAATGAAAAATGTTGGCAGGGATGTACAGAAATTGAGACACTAATGCACTGTTGGTAGAGTTGTGAATTGATTCAATCATTCTGGAGAGTAATTTGGAACTATGATCAAAAGGCAATAAAACCTTGCATACCCTTTGACCCAGCAATACTTCTACTAGGTCTGTATCCAAAAGAGATAATAACTAAAAAAGGAGAGGACCTATATGTACAAAAATATTTATAGCATCTCTTTATGGTGGTAAAGAATTTGAAATTGAGGGGATGCTCATCAAGTGGGGAATGGCTAAAAAATTTGTGGTATGTAAATATGATGGAATATTATTGTACTATAAGAAATGACAAGCAGGATGCTCTCAGAAAAAACCTAGAAAGACTTTCATGAATGGATGCAAAGTGAAATGAGCAAAACCAGGAGAACATTGTACATAGTAACAGCAATATTGTATGATGATCAACTTTGAATGATTTAGCTATTTTTAGCAATATAATTATCCAAAGGACTAATGATGAAAAATGCTATCCATCTCCAGAGAAAGTACTAATAGAGTCTGAATGCAGATTGAAGCATACTTTTTAAAACTTTTTTTCTTGTTTTTTTTGTCTATATTTTCTTTCACATGATTAATATGGAAATGTGTTTTTCATGACTGCACATGTATAACCTATATCAAATTGCTTGCCTTCTCAATGGAGGTAGGTGGGAAAGAAGAGAATTTTGAAATCAATATTTTTAAAAATGAATATTATAATTTATTTTTACATGTAATTGGGGAAATAAAATATGAAATGAACATAGTATTTAAAAAAGAAAAAGAAGTGGTGAGCAAAGTGTTAATAATACATGCCTACATTTTATTTTTCCAGAGAGTTAGCTGTTAAACACTTACCAGCAAATCCCTGGTTACATCCATTATTATAACAACTTGCTATTCAGCATTATTCAGTAAGGAAAAGACACTCTTGCACAGGTCAGAGCCTCAAAGACCCAAATAGCTGTAGATGCGTTGATAGATAATTATAAGTTTAGACAAAGAAATCATGAGCAGAGTTCCTCCAATTAGAACTGAAAGGAAACTGAGAGATCACCTAATTCAGTGCTACCATTCATTTAACAGATGAAGAAACGAAAGCCCAAAGAGTGGAAGTGACTTGCTCAAAATATCACACAGTGAAGTAGTGCTAAAGATGTGATTAGAAGCTAGAGCTCTTAACTCCAAGACTAGTGCATTTTCCATGTTTCACTTCCTCACCAATAAGTTAAAGCATTTCTCTATACTTTATGATTTAACTAGCCCAGTACCAAGCTTTTGAGTTGTTGTACGGGGTTTTTGCTCTTTTGCTTTCACAGTACCTTAATTTCTCAATATAACCTTCCTTTTTCTCCTACCCAGTGAGTTAACCCTTGCAACCAAAATAATTAAGAAGAAAAAAATAAAGCAATTCATCAAAACTATCCAACCCAACAAGTGAGTCTGGTGACACATACCCATACTTCCCCAATGAAGGAAAGGGGTGCATTTCTTTGTCTCTTATTTGGAGTCGATCTTGGTTAGTATAATTATATATCATCAAGTTTTGCTTTGTTTTTCTTTTTTTCCCAATTACATTGTTGTAATCATTGTGTATATTTTCCTTTGATTCTGACTACTTCACATAGGTTCATATGTCTTGCTCTGCTCCCCTGAATTCTTCATATTCGTCGTTTGTTGTGATTCAGTAATACCCTAGTACATTTATGCTCCATAATTTTTAACCATTCCCCATTGTTTTCAATCCTTTGCTTTTGTCTTTCTATCTTTCACCTCCATGGGTTCCTAAGAATAAGATCTCTGGGTCAAAAGGTACAGACATTTTGGTCATTTCAGTAATTATTTGATAATGACACTCTATATGTTCACTGTGGCCTAACATCATAAAATTAGTTTTCACATTTTTTCTAATCTAGGCCTCACAATGTTATCAAAATACTCAAATCACAAACTAAAAAATTTAATTGGATTAATTTTTTTTTCTTTTCTTGTCCTTTTTTTTAAAAAGAAACTGGGTCTCCCTATCTCACTTAGCCTGGAAGTACAGGAGCCATTCATGGGAGATACCACTGTTACTCCATTTCCAACTTGGGCTGGGGAGACCCTCGGTTAAGTAGCCTAATGCCCCCTACCTTGGAGGTTTGTCATATTGATACCTGGCAGTGCAGACACACAATTAGCCTTAACTCTTCTGTAGCTAAGAACTTCTATATTCAAGCAAGCTACTAGCCTCAGCATCCCCCAACCAGAGGGATTCATGTACCACTGTATCTAACAGTAGAAAGCTTCTTGGTCACTTTGTATGCATTGAGTCCAAAAATGATCTTTTAATATTTTGAGATCAGTGGTTTTGATAGGGTTGTGAACTGATGTAATCATTCTGGAGAGCAGAAAGCTTCTTGAGGGGAGGGCTTCTTTGGGGCTCTTTCTACACAATGCTTTGTAAGTGCTTATTAAATTTTTTTATTTAATGTTGAATAATCCTAGATGGCCCAAGTATGGCCCTAGCATAATAGAGTGAAAAGAGCAAGGTATTTACAGTCAGAAACCTTGAGTTTGAGTCCTATCTCTGTCACTTACTACCTATGTGATGTTGAGTAAATTTCTTGACCTCCTTAAACCTCACTTATACAATGAGTGGAGTGGACCACATGGTCTCTAAAGTTCCTCCCTGTTCTAAATCTATGGTCTTATGATCTACAAAATAGCAGAATTATTGAAAGACTTCTAGCATGTTGGACTTTACAAAGACATGGTTTGATATCACCCAGGATGAGAATACAACGATGGGTTGTGATCTGCACCAGTGGAAAGAGTGCCCACCCAGGGGAGACCATGATTCCACTGAGGTATGGAAATACACACTGAATTAAATAAGTTTTTCAGCTCTCTTTACCAGAGAGCTAAAGTTCAAGAAAATTAATTTGTCCAAATACTCCAAATTGGTCATTAGAAAACACAAAGGTCCAGAATCTACTCATTCTCCTCAGGGTATAGATTGTGAAGACGACCAGAGTCAGTGTGACAGAGTAGTTAAAAGGGCTAGACCTGGAATCAGGAGAAAGCTTATTACAAATCCAGACTCCAACACTTACTTTGCCTCTCTAAGATTTCAGTTTCCTCTAAGGTCCTCTTTGAGTTCCAGATCCATGGTTCTTGGATCCTATAACCTTCATCTCTAAAATAGGAAGAGTAATCCTGAAACAATCCATCTCAGAGGATTTCTAAGAGAGATATTTGCATAAATATATGCATTTATGTGAAGCTCTTTATAAACCATAAAAGTACTATGGAACCACAACCCATTAAATCTAGATGGGAATGATGAGAAACTCTAAATTATTGAGGGGAAAAAACAAAAAAAAAATTCTGGCATAAGTCAAAATCATAACATTTGTAAAAAAACCAATAGCTTGTTTATACTGTCAAAGTCTTTTATATGTAATCATCACAAGAGTCCTGAGCAGTAGATAATTCAAGTATCATTTATGCCCATTTCACAGATGGGAAAGCCAAGGTTTGATGTCTTGACCCAAGATCATGCAGTAATTAGTGGTGGCGATATTCAAACCCAGGTCTTCTGATTTTAAGCTGAGTACTCTTTCCACTGCACCATCCCTTAGATATATACCTATAAACAGGTGTTCTGATCACATGGAAATATAGTTCAATATTATAATAACATGGGATGTTTCCATTAGTCTACCATTTAACACAAGCCATCTGAAAATTCTTTTTTACAGGTCAATCAAGGATGTCATTTTAGTATCTTAGTAGTCATTATGATATAATGACAGACCAAAGACTAACATAATGGATAACATTCTGGTCTTGGAATTGGGAAATATTGGTTACAAATAATGCTTCTGATAGGAACTAGCTGTGTAACCATGGTCAAGACTCAAGCTCTCTGAGCCCTCCACCTCCTGTCTCAACTGCAAAAGGAGGATAGTAATTTCAATGACCATTGTACCTTTTTCACTGAATTGTTATGAAGCCCAAATGAGATCATGTACATACTGTATTTTGTGAATTTCAAAACAATATATAAATATCTATTATTATAAGTTCTTAGAAACTCAATCATATCATAATATCCTGAAGAATCTTAGCACTGTGTCTGAAAATGATCTATTTATCATAATGGGGACTACAAGCTCCAAGCAACATTCTGGTATGGATAGATTGGGTTCCTTGGTACAATGTAATGATGTCATCATCGTTGTCGTCTTCTTCTTTCTTCCCTCTTCTTTTTCCCTCTTCTTCTTCTTCTTCTTCTTCTTCTTCTTCCATGGGGCAGTGAGGGTTAAGTGATTTGCCCAGGGTCACACAGGTAGTAAGTGGCAAGTGTTTGAGGCAGGATTTGAACTCAGGTCCTCCTGAATCCAGGGATGGCGCTTTATCCACTGTACCACCTAGCTGCCCCCACCCCCACGATGAGTTCTTACTGGGATTTATTACCTATTCATTTTGTCTTCTTACTTGTGCTTTTTAATTCAACATATACAGCCAGCTTCATATGGTGGAGAAAAGCCATGGCCATAAAGTCTGATTGATATGACCCATCACCTATTTTTAGGGTCTGTTGCACAAACTATTTTGACAGTCGAAGCTCATAAATTATTACCTGTGTACGGAGTGACACAATGAAGAAGATGTTACACCTGCTGCACTGTGACTGCCAGGCTATTACTAAGAAACTCGGGGTGCAGGAAGCTGCTTCCTTCCTTTGTTACTGCTTAGCCAGAAGATAAATGTCTGAAACCAAGGACCCCAGGCGCTCAATAATAAAAACCTTTTAGAGACTAGAGCCTTGCACTAGTTAAAAGAAACCTGTTCCATTTTTCTGGGGGGAAAAATGGGAGTGCAGTTTCCCAGTGGCAGACATCGAGCTTTTTTTATTTAGACTAAAAAGTTCAAATCTTTATTTTTAAAAAAGGCAGAATGCAGAATCATAACAGACAAGTCAAGGGACAGCACATGCTGGAATTAACGAGTCATAACCACTGGGGTTATATATTTGGGGTTGGGAGGGAGGAAACAGGGTTTGTATCTTCTAAAGTATTTGCAGGATTAATAAAAAATTCTTTCAGCCCCAAGTCCCCAATGAGCTATTACTGACTCCCATAACATTGTTTTGGTCAAAACTAATGGTGACTGCAGTATTTTAATCTCTGAAGAAAAGAAACCTAGTATTGGAGAGGGAGGCTTAGATCTTAACAGGGGTTTTTCTTAACATACATCACAGAAGAACAAAGAAAAAAAAAATATGGACTTTTAGGTCACATCCAAAAGTAATTATTGCCAGGGAACAAGCTACCGCTTAACAGGAAGCTCTTCCCAGAAGTGTAGTGAGAGGTGAGATCGTTTAGAAATAGAGTAACAAGTTTGTTCTGAACACCCATTTCATAATTGAATAAAATGTCCTTTTTTTCCTTTTTTCTTATGAAAGTAATTTCCTTTTTTAAAAAGTAAAGTGAATTGAATTACCTAGGCACAAATGTCACCATATAGGTTGAGCAGACATCACCCTGATTTTCAGTCCAAGCAACTTCTAAATTACTTGGGGAATTCATGGAGTTGGGGGTTGACAGAAAGCATACTGCTATTTCTGGTGTGAGCTCACTAAAGATTTATTTCTTAATGGATTAGAAATTAAAAGCTTCTTGGAAATTCCCTTTAGAGGCCAAACATAGGCAACTGGACTATTAGAAAAAAGGCCTTTCCATACCAGTTGTAAGAATTTTAAATTGAAGGAGAGATCAAAGTCATTGTGATTTTGTCAACATGAAGCCAAATCAACTGGAAGAACAATTTAGTTAAATAAAATGAGTGTTTTGTCTATACAATACCAAAAGACCAGTTGGACTGACTTTTCCCCCACTGACTTACCAAACTAAATGTAGAGATGTAAGGAATCTTCATTGAACAAATAAAGAGACTGCAGTCCAGAGCAAAGTGATTTGACCAACAGCACAAAATAAGTGGACATCAGAGCATGAACTAAAGGCTCAGGTCACAAGGATCTCTCTGCTGCCCATGCTAAGGTCCCATCTACATGCTTTTACCCATAGTAAGGGCAACTTTGCATTAGTACCTAGAAAAGTAAAAAAATAATATTAATAAATGAGCTTCACCATGAAATAATAAGTTACTCAGTAAGTCCTGTTAATTATTGGGAATACAAAGAAAGGTAAAAGATCAGTCCCCATCATCAAGGAGTTCACAATCCAATGGGGGAGAAAACATGCAAACAACTATATATACTCAAGCTATAGACAGGATAAATAGGAAATCCAGTACTAGAATTAAGAGGGATTGGGAAAGGTTCCCTGTATGATGTGGGATTTTAACTGGGACTTGAAGGAAGACAGAGAAGCCAACAGGCTTAGAGCTGAAAGTGAGCTTAGACATCATCTAGTCCAAATTGCTCATTTTACAGAAACTGAGGCCCAAAGTGCTCAAGTAAGTACTGCAACCAAGACCACACAGGCATTAAGTAACAAAACCAACGTTCAGACTTGGGTTCTTTAACCCTACATGCAGTTCTTTTGAGTGTACTACTCTGCCTCTCCTTTAGATAATCATATCAGATTGTGATATCATGCTGGTCCCAGTTAAGAAGTTTTATAGTAAAGTATAAAGCACTAACTCTAAAGTCAAGGTACCTTACTCAAATACCAGCTATTCTGCTTCCCATCTATGGGGCTTGACCTAGTCAATTTAACTTTTTTAGGCCTCAGTTTTCTCATGTATAGAGTGAGGGGATTGGAATAAATAACCTCTAAGATCCATTTCAGCCCTAAGCCTATGATCCTTACAGTTTTTAGGATCATAAAATAATAGGATTTAGAAATGGAAAGACATCAACTATCTCATTTTACAGAGGGGGAAATTGAGGCCCAGAGAGGGGAAGTAGCTTATGCAGACATCCAGGGAGGGAGAGATTACAATTAATTTTACTATTCTCTGGCAATCTCAGGAAATATCTCTTTTGATAAAATGGAGAATTGTGAGCTTTTGGAAGCAAGCTCAAAAGCATGTATATAGTCTTAAGAATCTGATGGTAATGTAACTTCACCAAAGATGGGGGATGAGAGATACTTGATAGGTTCCCCCACCACCACTATCCAAACACACAATGGGAGACATTAAGGTACAAGGGAAAGAACAATGGCTTTGAAGGCAGAGGATGTAGAAACAAATCAAGGATATGCCACTTATGTGTGACCTTGAATGAATCACTTGACCTTGTTGGCTTTCAGTTTCCTCATCTGTAAAATGAGCAGGTTGGACTTTTTGAATTCGGGGGGGCCCTTCCTGCTCTAAAGCTGGAATTATTCTAATTTGAATGTAAATGATCTATGTAAAGTAGGGGACAACTAGGGCAACTTGGTAGCTCATAGATAATCTTACCAATGAGGAAGAGATGCTCAGCTCCCTTGTAAAGATGTCTAAAAGTGAATTTTCAAACATCTTACCTGGCTGTAAAGTCAGTGTCATTGATAATTCAGCAGTAATAACAGAAAAGCTCCTAGGGAGGTAGGCAGACACACAAATGGTAAAACAAAAACACCACTGGGCTTAGAATCACAAGATCTGGATCCTAATTCATTCTCTGACACTGATTTATTATGCTACCTCAATTAAGTCATTTAACCTCTCTAGCCTTCAATTTCCCCATCTGTAAAACGAGGAGTCTACCTCTAAAATTACACTCATAGTCCTCTTCCCCCAAAGACAAGCATCTCAAAACAAATAAACAAAAATAGTGCTTAGCACAGTGCCAGGCATTATGTAGGTGTTACTAAATTCTTATTGATTGAATGACTGGAATGGGGCAAACAGTCCTTCAGTGAGATAATACTTTGATGCTGCTAAATTGTGCTGGATGAAATCTGTCCTAAAATCACTGCAGCATGCATATGTAGAATGGATGACCTTGTCAAGGAGAAGAGCCAACTCTCTTCACATAAAGAACATTGTAGGTATGATGTTTAAGATGAAAGGGGAGAAGAGGAACCTCTGAGCAACTGACCTTGATTTTCTCTCTAAAGTAAAAAGTAAGGTTCTTCGCTGAGAGAATATGGGGAGGTGCTTTTGGGAGGTTTGAGAAGAGATTTAGAACAGCCACTGTAGAGAGTGGGAGAGAGGATCAACTAAGTAATATCACTACCTTGCTGCAGTGAAAGCTCAGTTGAGATTAGATCAAATAAATTTGTAGAGAACCTGGTCAGTACAGTTGTATGGCTTGGCAGCACATAAGTAGGAGCAAAGGAGACAGATGGTGAGAGTCATCCAATGTTGGTGGTTGGCAAAGCATGAGTGAAAACATCAATGTCAAGTGACCACAGAGGAGATTATTCTCCTGTCACTGTCACAGTCAGTTCTCTCTGAAAAGAACTAGTGAATGAAGTCAAGCTGGCCAATCTGCATTATGGACTTTGCGTGACAAAGGCCCTATGATTTCAGTTACTATGAGGGAGGTGGAGGGAGGACACCTTGTTTCTTTTCTATTGCTCCTAACAAAGGTTAGCTTTTTTTTGCTAAAAGAAGTGGAATGCTCAAAGAAAAAAAAAAACAGTATGCAAACCACATTCTGATCTGTCTTATAAGTAATCAGCTAAGTTTAGATGAAGACATTTGAAGAAAGTCTTAAGGATATCACCATTGGAATTCAGCAGCACTGACTCCTGTTACAAGATCAATATGACTTTTTAACCAAATGTTCTTGGTCACTTTTCAAAGAAAAGTAGGTGCTTCTGTACGTTATGCTGTGGGTTAAGCAACCTGCTATGTGTGTTAGGTTCTTTTAAAGTCTTTTCAATATCAGAATCCATTCAAGGCCATTAGGTATAGTTTCCATCCATTGTTTTTAGAAACAATTAGAATATGTTACATGTATTATGGCCAAGATAATATTCTTACCACCTTGTGGGAATAGCAATGTATTTTTCCCAAAGCATCATCTTTTAAGAACAAATTTTGTGGCAAACTTACAAATTCATTGAATTGTTAAAACAGTTTCTCTACTGTTCACCTCCCCTCCCCACTCCCAGTTCAATGTACAGAACACCCTGGGAATGCCACACAGTTAACCATATTATCTGATAAGTATAAATAGGTGAGGCAGGGAGGCCTTCTAAAATAAGACTTTCCAGTGGATGTAGATCATCTATTATTTTCCATGACAGATAATTTAGAAGCAAGTACTGAACCTGTGATTCCATTGGTAGAGAGAACTCCCAGATGAAGAAACTCCCTCTACCAATACTGATTGTCACTTTTTTTCCAACTTGTAGTCTTAGAGAGTTGCCTAGAGCACTGACAAATGATGAGTGACATCCCCACTTTTGTTTTAAGTATGTATTAGAGGTAGGATTAGAATCCAGGTCTTCCCAGATCCAAAGCTAATTTGCTACCCATTTCCCACTCTTAAAATTTAGGATGGCAGCAGCATGTGTGAGACAGATAGATGATACCTATATGGATGATAGATAGATAGATAGATAGACATGCTTATCTGTACATATATATGTATATGTATGTTTGTATGTTGACCTAAACGAGATAAAAATTTGCAAATACCTTCCTCACCAGCTAGAACAGATAGGAAATGACTGAGTACAGGCACTGGACATATGTCACAAAAGTACCTTATTCAGAGTGTACTTGTAATCTCCACAAAGATGAGACCTTCACGATTAGCCTTTCATGCTAGAATAATTGGTGCAGCCTACCAAGTGTGTATAACCAGTTCAAGGAACCCTGTTGGATTAGAAGAATCTCAAACTGTTGATCTTTTTCTTTTATGAGAACAAAGAGTCCTTTTCTAACTTCCAGTGAATTAGTACAATGGCTGGATTCAGATTGTATCACTCTGGCTCCCTCTTACAAATTTCCAGGTCTCTGAGAATACCCTGGGAAATCTGGTGGCAATTTCACATCCTAAGAGTGAAAGTTAGAAGAAGTGTGGCCTTGTGGACAATGAGCTGACCCCAGTATTTGGAAAGGCATAGTAATCTAACCACCTCCTCACACATAACTGACCATGTGACCCAAGGAAATCACAGTATCTAAGTGCCAAAGGGAACTCTAAGAGTAAAAGTTGGTAGGAAAAGTCTCAATCTGCCAATGGTAGAAGGGGTTCTTTATACCAGCAAAATCCAAGAGGCGTGGGGAGAAAGAGAAAGACGTAAAGACATAGAGAGAGACACAGAGAGAAACAGAGAGAAATACTTTGGACTCTGATTCCAGGTAGTGTGAATCAGTTACTTCTCAGTAAGCTTTTATGTCTTCCCCAGCACTATCTCAGTGCCTTGAGCATAGTAAGTTCCTGCTGGTTGCACTGGACTGGATTTTGACTTCTCTCCCAAGAGAAACAATTGTCCTTTAGTCTTTGCTATTTTTCCTAGTGATTATATCCTTGTGGAACAATAAAAGACAGTCAAAATACACTATTTGGCCTGTTTCATTCATGAACACTGCTAGACTCTTTCTGCCTATGTAAACCTAAGAAAGTGGGTTGAAAAATGAAAGAAAAACCCATCAGTCCATCAAGCAATTGTTTTTGATCATGTGAAACATGTCAGGAGAAGGGATGTGAAGAATGTCATCAAACAAAAAACTTGGAATTGTTCTAGATCCATGATTTCCTTGGCATGGTTGCTCCCTTCATTGATGAGTCTAACTCCTCCACCCATTTTTAACTTATGCAGGTCTGTCATTGGTTTTTTTTTTATGTCCTCAACAGAAAACTTAGCCAGAAGCTTTGTTTAATCTCACAGATGTCAGTGCAATGCTTAGTTTGCCCTCTCTCTACTAAATTCTCCAACTCTTTCTCACTACATAATCAATCTCATTTACAACGGCTTTCATCTCAATGTTTTAACATCATGAAAATCGAAATAAAATCTATCCAAAAGGAGTGTTCAATGGAAAAAAACCAAAATGTTTTCTCACTGTGGCTTCTTTCTACCCAGTGATTTAAAAGCCAAACTACTTCTTTCTGTCTACATTTGACTGTCAGAGATAATTAGAAACCAATTAATAGTAACTCAATTGATAACCAGTTATGGACAAAAGGCAAAGAAAGATTGTACTATCTGTATCAAAGAAACCCAGTTAAAATGAAACAACAGCAAATAACAGAAAATATTTTGTCTCCAGCTCAGAAAATAAGATTTCAACTTTGCTGTGTCTGTAGGCATAACTACAAAGACAGAATTCTATTTAGGATCATTAAATCATGCATTTAGGCTGGGCATGGTGGTGCATACCTATAGTGCCAGCTACCTGGAAGTCTAAGGCTGGCAGATCTTTTGAGCTCTGAAGTTCTGAGCTGTCCAATCATGCATTTGCACCAATATGGTGGGACCTGAGGATTAGGAGCCGTACCATTTGCCATAAGGAAGGGCCCGGGTCAGAAATGGAGCAGGTCAAAGCTCTCAGGTCAGAGTGGAACTCAGCCCACAAGGAGCCCCTAAACTTCTAGCCTTTTCGAGACAAAGAGACCTAGACTTTTAAAAATCATTTTAATGGACTTAAATGAAGTCAGAGAAGCCAGCATGTGGTGATACGGATGAATGGGAAATATTTTTATGCAAATGTTATTTTCCATGAACTTTTGCTTGTAGGGTCTACAAGATGAAATGTTTCCTAAACCTGATTTGCCTTATTAAAGGTTCCCCTAAATCAGGCTTCAGTCTATCTTTCCAGCTATATCTTGCAGTAATTCCCCCATATGTACTCCATATTCCAACCCAATAGCTCCTATTATCTCCCCAACAAGTACTCTGACTTTGGAGTCTGAAGATTTAAATTCTACTGAAAACCTTGTTTACTTACTACCTTATAAATAATGGACAAGGTTCCCTGAGACTCAGTGTCATCTTTAAAGTTAAAAAAAAGATTGGAACAAATTATCTCTAAGATCCCTTCCAACTTTAAATCCTATAAACTCTTAAGTCCCACTCTTTCCAGCCTCTAGCCTCTATACTTTTGCTCACACTGTACCCTAAATTAAGAATGTCTGCCCTCTTTCTTTATCCCATCTGAGCTTATTAACATTATACCAATCTTCCAAGGTCCAATTTTGAATGTCACATTCTTCATGAAGTTACCTCTGACCCTAACACCCAGCTGGAAATGCTCCTTCCCTGATACAATCTCATGGTACTTTATACTGGTCCCATGTTATATATATACACTATAAGACTATTAGGCTCCAGGTTCCTTGAAGGAAAGAATTTTTGTATTATTTGGTTTTTTATTTCCTCTAGAACCCAGAACCATGATTTATTGGTTAATAAATGTTTGTTGAATGACTGAAAAAATGTTCTCCCCCCCCATAGAAGCCCATACATTTTCTTTCTAAAAGATTATGTTTAATATGTCTTTTCCTTGAGCATTTCAATGTCCAGCAGTGGAGTTCATGTCACATCTTCCAATAGAGAAACACATACAGATAGTTTTCTTCTCTTCCTTTGAAAAGACTTTAAGATAGCATTTAGAAGAGCCCATTCATAAATGCTAAGCTCCTTTTTGAGTTAACTTTGGATCTGAACATAGACAGCCATCCAAATTAGCAAAAGTGGAACTTACAATGTACAGGATGAAAATAATCTGTGCCATTAATAGAAAATCTATTAAGCACATACTATGTTAAGTCCATTGAATCCAAGAAAGCCCTAGGTAGAGGAAAAGAGTAAATTTTAAAGCTCTTATTTGTCAAAGCTGTCTCAACAAGACATCTAAATACTAATTCATTTGGTCTGAAATGATGCCAAGTAAGAGATTACTGCCTATATATTAATGAGAGCTTTTGGCAATGACTTTTTAGTCTTTTCACTAAATGTATAAAAATGGTCTATGATACCACAATTATGAAAGAACACCAAAATCCTTAAAATAGATGCTTAAGAAAGTATGTCAGATGGTTAAAATAGAGTAGAATTCCTATCATGGTACAAGGAGAAAACTCACATGACAGACATTCTGAGTTATAGTACAACTATGAGGGTCAAATTTAATATATGGAGATTTAATTGAGTGGCTCACCGTAATATTGGGGTCCCAGAAATAATGAGGGACCTCTGGGTCCAAAACTCCCTCCCCTTCGAACTGCCATTTTAGATATTTCTCCCAGGCCAATAAAAAAGGAGCCTAACATCCTCTTTTCCACAAACAAATCAGGTTTTATTAATGGGAATAAAATAAACAGAAAAGGTGAAATTAATAAAATCAAAGACAAGGGAACAGGGCAAAAGAAATACGGATAATCCTCCTAACTCTAACCTAACTCTATACAATCCCCAAACTCACTTCCAGTTCAGCTAATTCAAAAGAGCATAAGTTAACTCACCACCTGGGGCATCTGCTCCTGCTGCTCACACCACCGGAAGGCAAGTCACTCTGGAAGAGCCCAAGCTCCCCTCAGCGAGGGTTTAATCTTCCTCCCCCAAAAGGGGAGGTCCTTCAAAACTTCCTGTGGAGAGTGGTTTCTCCTTCTGACATCAGCAGCATAAGTCACTTCAGGACAGGACAGGTGTGGCTCATCCAATCAGACAGCCAAATTCCAATCATCTTACCACACAACAGAGAGGTAATGTGGTCCAGTGGAGAGGAATAGTCCATTTGGAGCCAGTGAACCTAGGTTCAAATCCTGGTTCTGCTTCTTACAACCTGTATGACTTCGGGCAAATCACTTAATTCCTCTAGTCTCAATTTTTCCATCTAGAAAATGAGAGTTGAACTAAATGATCTCAGGTCTTTTCCAGCTCTAAATCTATGAAATGTATTGTGCATCTATGTGTAACTATTTATATAAAGGGGATGATTTGAGCCATAATGTGAAGAAAAAGTGAGAAACTTCCAGCCTGGGGTCAAATTTGACCCTGAATTTTATTTTATTGGACCATAGAAGTAAAATTGCTTTAGTAATTGATGCTACAGTTATCAAGTTCAGAAGAGTTTCTGAAAGTATAAGGATGTTAGTAGATGAATGTCTATGAGCATCTGCCTGTAACTTAATCAACTTTTTTTTTTTTAGTGAGGCAACTGGGGTTAAGTGACTTGCCCAGGGTCACACAGCTAGTAAGTATTAAGTGTCTGAGGCTGGATTTGAACTCAAGTACTCCCAACTCCAGGGCTGGTGCTCTATCTACTGCGCCACCTAGCTGTCCCTTAATCAACATTTTAAAAGGTTAAATAATATATGATAATACCTGAAGCCAGCCCACTGACCAAATGAACATCAGACTAATCTCCAGCTAATGCCTCAAAAACTATTCTACCTGTTTCCCTACCTATCTCTTTTCCTATATTCATATTCTCTCTCTCTCTCTCTCTCCCTCCCTCCCTCCCTCCTTCCATGCATCTCTTTCTCCCCTTATGCATCATTCATATATTCATTCTGGATCTTACCTTCCCACCCCTCCCCTTTGCCTTTCATTCTCCTCTCTGCTCATTCTCTGTTGCTACCCCTCTCCAATTAAATGAATAGATATGAGATTTAATGTTATTTTCAGTAGCTGTTATACTCATTGAATAAAGTTTTGCATTCATCATGCCTAATTTTAAAAAACAGCTGAGTTAAACGCTTTTTATTTCTCTGTGGGAGAGAGGTGGGGAAGCAAAATGATGTGGCTTTCTGCATTTGGCCCACAGTTGCCATTTGTTGTTGTTGTTGTTGTTGTTGTTGTTGTTGTTGTTGTGGTAGTGGTGGTGGGTGGTGAGGAAGGAAGCGGACAATAGCCCTCAAGACAAAAAAAAATTCTTCCCACACCTGACCCTACAAAACCAGGCTTTATTCTTTTATTGAGCAAACATGTATAAAATGATTTTACCATGTAAACAAATATGTATATGATGAGAAAAGTAGATGGGTATCCCTAAGAAAAAAATTGTGTTCCTGGTTAATATTATCAGTCAATGATATCAGTCAATGAAAAAATTTCTTTATTTCTTTCCTCCCAGAGGGGCCAGACTATAGCCAGTTAGCTCATTTAGTTAGAGGGCAGGGCTCATTATAGCTATATAAGTGACAAAACAAAACCTTGCTTTTCTTTCCTTTCTTATCATTCCACTCCTACATGGGTAATTAATTCCACTCTATTCTAATATATTTAAATATTTAAGTAATATATATTGAGTATGAAGGGGGGGAGACTGATTACATGTGTATAGGTCAATGTAAATCCAGCAGCCCTCCTCTCAGAAAAAATAAAATTACTCAAAGTCTACTCTATTGATGGTGGACAAAGATCATAAAATGCATAAACCATTAGACCTAGAGGGACCTTAGAAATTGTCTAGTTTAGCCCATTCCTTATTAATAATAATGGCTAGCAGGGCAGCTAGGTGGTGCAGTGGATAAAGCACTGGCCCTAGATTCAGGAGGAACTGAGTTCAAATCCGGCCTCAGACACTTGACACTTACTAGCTGTATGACCCCGGGCAAGTCACTTAACCCTCATCGCCCCTCACACACAAAAAAGCAAAATATAATAATGGCTAGCATTTATGTAGTGCTTTTAAGTTTTGCAAAGCACTTCATGTTCTAGGAGGTGGATGCTATTATTATTCCTATTTTAAAGATGAGGAAACTGAGGCCCAGAGAGAGCAAATAACTTGCCTAGGGTCACATAGCCAGTAAGTGCCTGAGACTGATTTCATACTCTAGATTCCCTGACTCTCAGACCCATTCTTTCTTTCTTTCTTTATTTTTTTTAGTGAGGCAATTGGGGTTAAGTGACTTGCCCAGGGTCATACAGCTAGTAAGTGTTAAGTGTCTGAGGCCAGATTTGAACTCAGGTACTCCTGACTCCAGGGCCGGTGCTCTATCCACTGCACCACCTAGCTGCCCCAGACCCATTCTTTATTAACCACTTTAACTGATGCTGATAAGAACACTGTGACTCAGTGTGAAATCAAGTAACTTGTTCCAGGTTACAAGTTGAGTTAGTGACAGGGCCAGATCTAGAACTCAAGTATCTATTCTGTTCCTATACAAAGGTCATTGGCACAATAAAAGCCTGTTAATATAAGGTTTTATTGTAATTTTTTCAAGAACACTTCAAACATTTTGACTTGGATTTCTAACAACCTTTGTTCCACCAAATCTCTATTTTAAACCCGGCCCTGATCTTCTTGCTTGCTGGTGTAGACCAAGGATTCTTAAACTTTTTCCACTCATGACCCCTTTTTGCTGAGCAACTTTTATGCAACTCAGGTATATAAAATAGGTATACATTACCTTTTATTGTTGCCAATTTTTTGCAACCCCCACATTCAGTTATTCAATCCCATATGGGGTTGAGACCCATAGTTTAAGAAGCTAGGGTGTAGGGACAGCTAGGTGGTGCAGTGGATAGAGCACCAGTCCTGGAGTCAGGAGGATATGAGTTCAAATCCGGTCTCAGACACTTATCACTTACTGGCTGTGTGACCCCGGGCAAGTCACATAACCCCAATTGCCTCACCAAAAAAAAAAAGAAGCAGCTAGGGTGTAGACAATATATACCCTCATTCCCAATGGTAACCTCTTCTGCGTTAAGTCTTTCCATTGTAGCCAATATGTAGACATTCAGCACCATGATTTGCTTATCTTTAATGCCGAAAAAAATCAAGCCATAAACAGCTTTGGAGCATCTTCACCAGGAAGAATTTGTGGACACAGAAATAGGTAGGGCCAAAAGCCCCAAGATACATGGAGATGACAGATAGAAAGGTTCTTTCCAGGCCTATCAAGTACTAACTGTGACAGTTTAAAAGCTAAACTCTATATTTCTGATTCTATCCAAGGGGAGAGACAGATACAGAGACAGAGAGACAGAGAGACAGAGAGATAAAGAGACAGAGACAGAGAGTGTGCAAGGATTTCACCAAAGGAACCCTCTTCAACTTCCTGTAGGTTTGAATTGGTTGCCTCTGATAGCAATGATGGAGCAACCCAAATTTAGCTTTTGAAAGAACTGGGGCAGAGGAGGAGTGATTATCTAATAAGCTTAATTTTGAGACAAATAGAATAATCTGTATTCAGATTTGGGATTTTGTTTTGTTTAGGGGAAAGGTGGGGTTTGCCTCAAACTCACAACCATTTCAGAAGCTATTTCTGCACAAGGAAGGTCAGTTTTTCACAAGTACTCTTCCATCTAATGGGCATTGTTTAAGCTGAACTGAATGACATAGCTATTACTTAAATTCCATTGAGTTCTCTGAGTGCTGTACAATGTCCGGTAAAAGACTGGCCCCCTGTCACACCTTCTAATAATTCATATGAAACCAATGTCTTTAAATACCTGAGTTCTCAGATCAAAGAAATATTTTACTATTACCTTTCAGTAGCTGACCTTTAACATCTACTTTTTTAAAAGAATCTAATATTGTAAGACCTTTGACAACTTAGCTCTTTGATAAGTCCTCCAATAAGTTTAGTTTAATAAAGTATTTCATCAAGTTGGAGGGGGCAGGACAGAACTTCAAATTCTTGGATTGCATCCTAACAAAGCAGGAAGGCTCCTATGAGTGTCCACTGCTCAGATCCTGCCCCTTCCACTATTACTCCCATCACAGCCACCTGTGGGCTGGGGAGGCTCTCTCAATTGTCTAATGAGTGTCTAATAGGGGAACTGAGATCAACTAGATAGATGCCTTTCACCCTCCTTCCCTTTAAGTGACCTAATGGCGTTTTGAATGCTGGTCCTTAGTGGAAGGAAATAACTTGTGCATTGATATTTTCCACTTCACCTTCCTTTACAAATCTGCACTTCAAACCCGATGTAAATAAATTCCTTCCCCTCAACTCCCAAAAGGAGTCTTTACAAACCCTTTAAAATCTTA
This sequence comes from Dromiciops gliroides, assembly GCF_019393635.1. Lineage (NCBI taxonomy): Eukaryota > Metazoa > Chordata > Mammalia > Microbiotheria > Microbiotheriidae > Dromiciops > Dromiciops gliroides. The sequence goes on from NC_057862.1 coordinate 86,511,612, forward strand.
ACCAAGTGACCACACCCAACACAGACACTATTTTCAACTTAAGCCCTAAAGATACATGCAAGCCAAAAAAATATATAAAAGAACACAAGTTAAAGTAAAAATTAAAACAAAATTCAAATCCAAGTCTATTTGCTAAAGTGAGGCATAGAAGCCTCTGCCTCAGTTTCCTATTTTGACTCAAGTGATTTGAAATGAACTCCTATCACACCAAGGCTGGGTCCTATATCCATATAATACATTGATATAATTTAGGTTCTGGTTAGAAAGAAAATGTTGGGCACTTACACTTTCCCTTTTCTCTTCCTTCTTACACTCTCTTCACCCTTCTCCTCCCACCCATCCCCTCCCCCTTTTTCTTTTTTTCCTCTGGATATGCAGTGACCATCCAGCTTGTAATTGAAAAAGGAGAGGGACTGCTTGTTTGCCGCCTGATCTAGGAATGATTAAAGGTAGGAGTTTTTCAGACATTAGTGACAGAAAGAGTATAGTTAAAGCTGCTTTAAAAGGGGAGAGGCCTCATAAAGAGCCAGTACTCAAACCACTATTAAAAGCATCACGCTTGTTAAAACCTGTAAAAAGGCAGGAAATCAGGGAGTGAAATGTAGCTTCTTCACCAATTACCGAGGGGAGCATACACCTTAAAGCACTCTTTGAATTGTGTCATACCAGCCTCCCTCTCCCCTTCTCCCTTCCTCTCTCCTCCCGCCCTCCCTCCCCCCCCCCCTTCCTCTCTGCTTGTGCCAGGCCATTCATTGGATACATTAGTGATGAGAGAGGGAGAGGGAGAGAGACACACAGACAGAGCCAGGGAGGGGGGAAAAGGTTTACAATGCGACACCAAGTTCACTTCTCCTTGTTATTTGCGACCCATTTAGAACTGAATGACTATGTTCAGAGACAGCTGTAAATGACTCCCTCCACCTCTTCACTGGGCCACTTGTTTTTGTCATTTTTTTATCCTGAAGAAATAATTGATAAACCGGCCCAGCGCCCACCTTAAAGGCGCCCTGCCCGCGTGCAGAGCTAGCCACCTGGTTAAAATTCCTCCTCTTTCTTTTCTCCATCTCCCTAGATCTATTTTGCTCTCTGCTGTTTAAACAATACTTCATCAAATGCAGCCTGAAGCAAATAAGAAAGCACAGTAGAGTAAATAAAAAAAAAAGTAAAAAAAAAAATCACAGGCTGGAGGGTAAGTACTTTTATTCCTGTTCTTTCATTGCCTGGGGAATTATTATTCCATCGCGGGTTTCCGGAGGGAGGGGGGAAAGGAGACGCGTGTTATTCACAGAATGGATTGCTCCTCTCACCGCTTTTCACTCCTTTGGGCTCTCAAGAGTCCACTGATTACAACAAAGTGTGGCCATCTATTCCGTCTTATTGACAAAGGTCCTTAATTACCGCCGCAGCAGTAATACCTGCTATTAAATTCTGCTAAACAGAGGCCGCAAATTAGCTGTGGATCTCAGTAACCTTTTGTGTGTAATTACGGGAGTGGGATTGACGGGAGGGAGAGAGGATGGGGTGGGGGAAGGGGGCCTCTGGGCGGGCAGGCGGGAGGGAGGGAGGCTGGATAACTGACCCCAGCCAGAGCAGTGGGGAAACCTTTGTTTATCACCTGCGGTGGGGGCCAGGATGTGAAATTAAAAGCTCTCCATCAGCGGAAGGCCTTCGCCAGTCCCGGGCAAGGCAACGGGGCCAAAGCGAGCTGGGCTCTCCTGGCGTTTATGCCCATCTGGAGCTCAGTGATTTAAACCTGCAGCTGATTAACCTGAAGGGTGAGAGTAATTCTGTACATAAGTAATGCAAAGTCTAAAATGGCAAAAAACTTGGACCACATTTTTTAAAGGTCTTCTATATTTCATGAAGGCCTTTAACTTGCATTTAAGAGCCTGTTTAATGCAATTGCAAGCTATAAACACCTGTCACTTTAAAAAAAAAAGTATGAACTTTTAACATTTCTACTATTAGAACTCTAAACTGATGGAGATGAGAAATTATATATGTGTATATATGCGCTTATATATACTATATATGGTACCTAATAGGAGCAATCTAGAGCCTGGTCAAATTCGTAAATCCAATCATAATGACTATTTATTGTTTCCATTGAAAACAATTATTTTGAGGTAAATTTCACTCAGGCAGATTCAACTTTGCCTTCTGCGATGACTGACTGAGTACACTAGCATAAATGTACACTTAACAGTGAGTGGTCAGAATGCAATGGGCTTGTGCACAAAATACTTAATATCAAGATGATTTAATTTCATTAAGGTTTTAATTACTTTGGAAGAGGGAGCTATTAAAATTCATGAAGTTCTAGTCACAATCTGAGCCGGCCAAGAGGAGTCTACTTCTAACATTTATTTAGAAAAACAAATAACTAACTGAAAGAAACCTCAGCAATTCAACAACCTGAAAGGACAACCATGTTTTGCTTTTCCTTATCTATGACATTTATGGCTAGTGGCAAAAAATAGAGAGAAATTAATAAATGATGGTACAGTAATACAGTGGAATACAAGAACACCCTAAGAAACATTTAATATCAAGAATTTGTAAAAATTTGGGAAAATTCAAATGGAACTGATGCAAAATAAACCAATCAAGGAGAATAATTTATAGAATGACCACCATAACATAAAACATTCTTTAAAGACATGGGGGAGGCAGCTAGGTGGCACAGTGGACAAAGCACTGGCCCTGGATTCAGGAGGACCTGAGTTCAAATCTGGCCTCAGACACTTAACACTTAACTAGCTGTGTGACCCTGGGCAACTCACTTAACCCTCATTGCCCCACCAAAAAAAACAAAACAAAAAAATAAAGACATCAGGATTCTGATAATGCAGCACTCAATCTCGACCTCAGAAGACTACAGGTAAAGCATAACTCCCTCCTTTTCAGAGGCAGGTGGTGGACTATAGTTATAAAATAAAGTATATCTTGTCAGCAGCAAAAGCATTATAAAGGAACCTATAGATAAAACATTTATTTTTGGAAATGCAGTGTTTGATCTGCGCTTGGCACCGATTCCTTGTTGAAACTATCCCACCAAAAGTCTGGACCACAGTTCATAAGCTCCTAGAATTCCAATGCTGGAAGAAACCTTAAAAAGCATCTATTTCCCATTCATTTTACATAGGAAGAAACTCAATACAAATGAAGTGAATTGACTTGCTGGAAGTTATAGAATCATAGAATCTTAGCATTAGAAGAGAAATATGGAAGTCACATAGTGCAACTTCACCTGAAGAATGAATCCCTTTTCCTATATCTCTGCCAGGTGGTCATCAAGATTGAGCATGTCCAGTGATGGGGAACTCCTTTGACAAGTTCCTTCCATTGTGAGAAGCCCTAATTGTCAGGAAGTTGTCCCTCTCCCTCCCTCCAAAAAAGAACTAAAATTTGCCTCCCACTAGCTCCTAGTTCTGCTTTCCATTAGAATTTCAATTCCAATTCTTTCACTTCGCAACTCTTTAAATATTTAAAGACACCAATCCCACTTTCCCTAAATCTTCTCTAATTCTTTCACCTGGTCCACACAATGACATGCTTTCAGTTCCCCTCACCATCCTGTCACCCTTCATCTGGTTGTATTCCAGCTTGTCAACATCCCTCCTAAAAGGGGCATCTAAGGCCTAAACATAACACTTCAGCTGGTTGCTGCGAACTTGAACCCCAATCTCCAACTTAAAGTTTAGTACCTCTTTTTGTCCTTGTGGGGTCTACAATGTGAGAAGAAACCCTTATTTTCTAAACATAACCTAAAATCTCTCGAGCAAATGCAAGTCATCTCACTCTGATCATCCTGAATGGAAATGATAATGCATCATCAATCCTCTAATTCAATTCAGTAAGTATCTATCAAGGCCCTTCTATGTGTAAGTCACTGTGTTAGGTACTAGAGACATAAATGATACCTTCAAGGATCTTATATTCTACTTCATAACAATTCACATTTCTATATGTTTACAAAGTGCCAGAGTTATGAGATATGTAACCATGAGAAAGTTACTTAAACCCTGGCTTTGTCTCACTCTTCCCATCCATAAAACAAGAATACTTCTTGTCTTCCTACTTTATAAGAAAGCATTTTGTATGTCCTGAAGCTCTACACAAATGTGAGTTGCTGTTACCCTGTTTTACAGATAAGGAAACAGAAGGATTTATTTACTCAAGGTCCAAAAGCTAGGAAGTGTTAGTACAAGGCCATGAATCCAGGAATTCTGGGTATGGATCCAGGGCTTTTTTCAGTCCATCATGCTTCTTCTCATTATAAAACATTTACAAAGATGGTACTACCATTCTTGAGTTTGAAGCGGTATCAGCTGAGTTATTTTCTCCAGCCCTGGTGACAGATTAGGGCTGTTACTGCTCTAGCTCCTTCTCTTGGTACCAACATCACATATAACAGATACTATAGTGTGGCTAGAGTGGGAGTCAGGCAGACCTGGGTTCAAATCCTGACTCCAATCAATGCTTATTATCTGTGTAATGGTAGGTGGATGATTTGACATATCCCCTCCTCAGTTTTTGTTTTCTCATCTGTAAATGGGTATAATCATGGTACCTACTTCAAAAAGTAAAGGCACCTACTTCAAAGAATCACTGTAGGAAGATCATATGGCACAATTCATGTAAAGCACTTTGTAATACCTTAAGGGATATATAAATGTCAGCTTTTCTTGCTGGTAAATAGCTAGCCAGGTCAAGGATGTGGCTAACCAGCTTGTATGGGAATTAGACTTGCAAATTTAACCCCATTAATCCCACAGAACCACAGTGATAGAAAAGGCCAGTTCCTTCATCTGTATTACCATCATAAAGGTATCAACAAAACCTTCTCCCTCACTATAGAATCCATGCTTCTATGATCAGCTTTCAAAATCCCATTGTTTCTAGGGCCCCCTCCACCTGGGTTTTCACATTCCAAGAAGGAGGGAGGAAGGAAGGCACCCTAGTCCACTAAAGCAATTGATAAAAATTAAGCACTTGGTTTACAAAGCAAAATGGAAAAAATAAAAGGGGTTTTTTAACCCAACCATACCTTCAGCACTTCCCAGTCACAGGACTAGTTCCTGCATTAAGGATGCTCTGGCCTAAAGCCACGTCCAGCAGAGCATAGGTTTTTAGAAATACCTTGGACTTGGGAAAAACAAAATATGATATTAGATCATGCTCCATTATTGCACCATCTTTGAAAGAAAAGGTAGATTCCAGATCCCCCTTAGAACTATTAGGTAGAGGTTGATTACTTCGTTAATAAGGCAACTAGAAATTTGAAAGGAAATTAAACAGTATTGACTAATGGATTTTCCTAATTATCCCATTAGGGCTAATCCTGCTTCCTCCTATCTGCATGATCTATTTCTCCCAGAGGCCTGTGCTGTCCAGGCTGTTTGGTAGGGTGCTCAGAACTGGAATTTTGGTCGAAGGCCAAGAGGATGCTTTGGCAATTGATCTCTCCTTTCAGGCCTAGGCTTCAGAGTTTTGCATAAAATGTGTTCAAGTCATCATTCATCTTCTCATAACTGGTGTGTCTCATCTTATGCAGAAGGTTTGATATCAAAATCCTTTGAGCATTTTTGTGATAGCAAAGAACTAGAGATGAAATGGATGATTCTTGATGAGGAAAGAAAGAGCTGAACAAACAGTTGGATATGACCTGTAAAAGAATACTGTTATGAAATACTAAATGATGATTATAGGAAATTTTATATGAAATGTTGCAGAGTGAAGTTAAGTAGAACCAGAAGGACATTATATTTAGTGACTACAATAATGTAAATGAAAATAATACTAATGGGAAGCTAAAGACTGAGTAACTGTAATAACTTGGATCTTGGAGAACAAATAATGAAACCTGCCTCCCTCCTCCCAGAAGAAAGGTGATGGTCTGCAGGTATAAAATTTTGAATATTTTTTCACATACAGTCACCCTGTTACTTGCTTTTACTTAATTTTTTCTTGGTGTGGGTAGAGTGTTAGATCTGGAAATAGCTGTGATGTGAAAACTTTAAGGCACCAATAAAACTTTTTTTGCAATAAAAACTGAATTAGAAAGAATGTGCTTGGCCATTAGAATAGATATGAGAAGGAAGTTACCTTCCTGCTCCTTTGTAGAGATCAGGGTCCATGGGTATAGACATCATAACAGCACATATTTTCTCAATGTATTGATTGGTTTTTACAGATTTTTTCTTCTTCTTTTCCTCCAACACAGTTCCTGTTACATAATAGCGAGCACTTAATAAATGCTTGGTGAGTAACTGTTAACTGACTTCCTGCCCCACTGCAGGTCATCTATTTTGTAAATCTGGAATTTTCATGTAATAGGTTTTCTTAAAGCAGGGCACATCTATGTGTAATCAAAAACTTGACTTCTGATAACTCAAACTGTAATAAATGATAATATTTAAAGGAAAGCTGGGATATAAAATCTAGAACTTTGAAGTCCTGGGTAATAAATTGAAAGATATGGGTCCCAGATATGGGTCTCTTTTAGTTTTCTAAAGTTGTAACTTTAGAATAGTAAAGGAGTGAGTGACTAAATACATAAATAGGATGAAAAAATGGGGTTTGGTTTTCTGAGCAATGGATCATGATACCAGAAAGATGGGCTCTTAAACAGGGGAGAGAGGGAATTGCACAAGATGGAGAAGTTAGATGGTAGGTTTAGATGGTAGGATACTCACCAATGATAGAATACTCAGCAAGTTGATTATAAGTCAAGGAGCTTTACAATGAAATGTGGAGAGAAGTGTTGAAATAGCCAAATACAGCAATAAGATCATCTATTATGGAAGACGAGATATTATACACAGAGAAAAATGACAGTGGAGGTGGGATCCAATTATTCTCATGAGAAAACAGGAAAGAAGTTGAGGAATAAAACATGTGGTTTCAGATGTTTATATAGCAGTGCACAGAGTACCATACAGATAATAAAAAGAATCTGAAATTTTAACATTAGGAAGTAAATATGGTTTCATGAGGATCACTGATAGGATGGGATGTACAAAATGGAATATGGTGATGGAAGGGTGTATCTCATTTTAAAAGAAACAAATCAGATGGAGGAGGTAGATGACAAAATTACATTTTAAGCAAGTTTACACTGCATGGAAATCCTTGGTAGAAGAAAGTGAGAACAAAAGGAATAGGGACACAGAAGAGATGGTGTGGTGTAAAGTATACTATAGCCAGAGGGAGGGGGAGTGGTTGGTAAATATTTAACAACAAGCTCTCCAGAGGATAAAATGTATGCCTGACATGATTTTAATTTTAATCTGCATTTTTAATATTCTCTATCACTTTCTTATGTCTATATAATAAACAAAACAATAAATCAAACCCTCATTGTAGCATTTGCCAATTTGCCAATTTCAACTCTTGTAAGCCAAGCTGGTTCCATCATACATGTGAATATAGACCACCTGACCACATGAAGAATATGAATTATGTTTTCCAAATAGAAATTATATGACTAACAAATAGGCAAGGTACAGTAGTCATGCAGAGCTCTACAGACATCTGCTGGGATGTCTCATTCTGCTTAAATCATGGCATATGACAATTTTTGGATTTGCCTTTAATCATAAATTTCTCTCTCAAATGGCAAAAGAAGCAATAAGAGAAACTACTATTTTGAATTTAATTCTAACTTATTAGTAATAACTGATTGATAATGAACAAAATTTTAGAAAAAAGTGATCAAGTCATCATTGGCATCCTAAAGTTATTTTTATTATTTTTATTGTATTTTATTATTAATTGAATGAACACCCAAAAAGAAGATTATATGTGAAAACATGAACCTTTGTTACACATACCTTACTTTTTTAAGTCTACAATAAACTCAACACGAAAGTAATCCTCATTTGATAGAGTTACTAGAATTATAGAGCAGGGGGGTTAGATAAATCTAATGTATTTTGCTTGTCATATAGTGATTGGGCAAAGATTTTGATGATCATCATGGGTGTAAGATGAAAAAATATAGCCTAGAAGGTAGTAAACTCAGGTTTGTTCTTCACAGGTAGATCAGAACCCAAAATGTATTAATAAGATTAGCGTCAAAGTAGAAGTTCTGTTGTGCAGTACCACAGGGCTTCTTTGTCTTTAATCAGCTACTAAAAGGAAACATTAAAGAAATGCTAATCAAATTTTCAATTAACACAAAATTGTCAATAAACTACAGTGACTAAAATGCAAAAACAAAAATATAAGATGATACATTTGGGATTACCTATGTGTAGGATGGAGGAGATGTAGCTTAGGAGAATTCCACAGGAAAAAAAAGATGTGAGCCAAAAATGTCACAATTCCTTTTTTTTTTTTTTTTTTTTAGTGAGGCAATTGGGGTTAAGTGAATTGCCCAGGGTCACACAGCTAGTAAGTGTTAAGTGTCTGAGGCTGGATTTGAACTCAGGTACTCCTGAATCCAGGGCTGGTGCTCTATCCACTACTCCACCTAGCTGCCCCTCACAATTCCTTTTTTAAAACAAATCTTGGTATACTCTTAGTTTGCATTAACAGAATAGTGACCCTATCAAGGGAGGTAATCATCCCACTATACTTTAAAATGGTCATTCATCTGCAATATTATGTCCAGGTAAGTGATTATAATTATGAAAGGATATGAGGGATAGTCTTCAGCATGGTTTGCCTTTGGTACCTCCACTTCACTCTTGAACACCTCTCTCCTAAATAATGGTACTCATCAGCTTCTCCATTTCTCCCTTCCCCTGGATATTTTTTTCTGCATCCCATTTTCCATAGAAGCCTGCTCTCAAATAGCCATCAAGAGAGTCCTGGATCAGAATTCAAAAGTCCTCAATTCTAGTCTCGGCACAGGTAGGTGATCCAATGGATAAAGTGCCAGACCTGGAGTCAGAAAGACTCATCTTCCTGATTTCAAATCTGGTGTTAGATACTTCCTAGCTACGTGACACTGGGCAGATCACTTAACCCTGTTTGCCTCAGTTCCCTCATCTGTAAAATAAGCTGGAGAAATGGCAAACCACTCCAGTACCTTTCCAAGAAAATCCCAAATGGGGTCATGAAGAGTCAGACAAAACTGAACAATAACATCAATTCTAGTCTCAGATTTTCCACTCTCCAGCTGTGAGATCTTAAGCAAATAATTTGATCTTTCTGGGTCTCTGTTTCCTTATTTGGAAAATGAAGACTTTGAACTAGATGACTTTTATGATTTCTTCTTATTCTAACATTCCATAACTCTATGGCATAATATTATCCCTACTAAAATCTTAGCTTATGTTGTAGCCCTTCCCAAAGGATACTTTTTGAAATAGGAAGGTGGGTTGAAAACTAAAATGTCTTCAATTTAACAAAAATTAAGCACTTAGGGGGCAGCTAGGTGGTACAGTGGATAAAGCAATGGCCCTGGATTCAAGAGGACCTGAGTTCAAATGCAGCATCAGACACTTGACACTTACTAGCTGTGTGACCCTGGGCAAGTCACTTAACCCTCATTGCCCTGCAAAAATAAAGCACTTAGTATGTGTTAGGCACTGTGTTAGGACCGAGGAATAATTTTTTAAAATAAACAGAAGTAAAATAAGCTCTTCCTTCAAGGAGTTTACTTTCTACTAGAATTTTAGGCACACATAGACAGATATGTTTGGGAACATAGGCCCTTCTTGGCACACCACAAATTATGGAGGTTTATTTTACCCTAATCATAAGACTGGCTTTGGTGAGGAAATAAGGATGCATAAGCTGTATCCCAAATTCATTGAAAGAAATCACCATACTTTCTATTGAGGCTACTGTTGAAACAGAATGAAGGGCTGAATGAACCACTGGTTTAATACAGAATTTTTTCTATTTTTAAAGATTGCTGGTTCAAATTAAAGTATGGGGATGGGGAAGGAGACCTGGCTTTTTTGAGATCAACTGAAGTCATAGGTACACCTGTCTTGCACAAACATTGTGGTGATAAGTTACAATATACTTATATTCAATCTTTGGAGGAGGAAATATACCTTCTAGAATTAAAATAAATTTACTGTGTACTAACCCTTCCTCTCACTACCATGTTCTCCTGATCATGTCTATCATTAAGAAAAAGGTAATTCAGATTAGAGGATTTATCACCACTACCCCATGAAGCTCCTGTATTGCTAAGTAGTCTAGCTTCAATAGTCCCTCTCAAAGTGATTCTAGATATTATTACCATATCTTTAAGATGGAATAAGTTAGTTAACCTGTATTGGCTAAGAGTGACTTGAGAGATAAAGACTAAGAAAAAATACTTTCAAGCAATTGAGGGAGTTAGAATCATCTTTGAGAAAGACTGGAGATACTTCTTAGAACTTAATTTAACTAAGGTTAAGAAGAAGATATTCCAAAGAGAATTAAGAGACTTTGTCACCTTGAGAGCTTAATGATCAAACTGTTTCCAGAGTTGAAGAAAAGTCAGCAGTTGCAGTTAATGGATTACTCTCTGGGATACATTGTGGAAATATTTAGATAACTTTGTATTGTTTCACTGTCAATAAATTGTATGGAAAAACAAACAAACAAACAAACAAAATAGGCAGCTGGTTGGCACAGTAGATAAAGCTCCAGTCCTGGATTCAGGAGGACCTGAGTTCAAATTTGACCTCAGACACTTGACACTTACTAGCTGTGTGACCCTGGGCAAGTCACTTAACCCTCATTGATTCGCAAAAAAAAAAATGTATAGACAATAATATAAATGTCTATTTTATGAGGTTTTATGATTTGAGAGAAAAAGAAGAAAGCTTATAGAAAAAATGTTTCTCTGGTTTATTTTTAAAACTGGAGTGGGAGCTCAGAACCATTTTATTTCTTTTTTTTCAGGGCAATGAGGGTTAAGTGACTTGCCCAAAGTCACACAGCTAGTAAGTGTCAGGTCCTCCTGAATCCAGGGCTGGTGCTTTATCCACTGATCCACCTAGCTGCCCGATTTTATTTCTTTATGTGAAAGCTTGAACATTTCTACTTGAGGAAATATCAGAATATTCCCTGCCTTGATTTCCTTAGAATTCAGGATGAACATTAATAAGAAAAATGAGCTAATATCAATTTAAGGAATTGGCTAAACATGAGGATAATCATCTTTTAAATCATACTATACATAAAATCTAAGAGTTGAAGGGATGTCAAGGACTACCTTGTCAAACTTCATATCTAACCAAACATCCCTTCTACCAATCCCCAACAAATGATCATCTTGCCTTTACTTAAAGACCTCTGTGAAAGAGCCTACCATCTCCCTTTGGGATTTTACAAATTTTTAGGGAGTTTTCCCTTATATCAATTTTAAATTTGTCTTTTTTCATCTTCTTCCCATTGCTTCTAGGTTTGTACTCTGAGGCCAAGTACAAGTCCAATCTCTTTTCCATTTTGATATCCTTTCGAATCTTGTAGAAATCTCTTAGGTCCTCTCAAAGTCTCTAGGCTAAATAACCAACCACCAAGCAGTTTTCATATGGCATAATCTTTAAGCCCTTTACCATCCTAACGTATTTTGAATGTCCCAGCTTTTCACTGTCCTTAAAATGAAGTGATGGAAATTGACTACAATTCTCCATATGTGATCTGACACAAGAGGAATTTAATCTCCCTAATCCTAAACAGTATGCCTATTTTAAGGCAGCCTAAGATCCCATTATTTTTTTTTTGCTGCCATATACCACTATGACCTCATTATGACCTTTCACTCCTCTAAAATTCCCAGATCTTCTTTTCAAACTGCTGCCCATCTATGCTTCATGCATTTCGTATTTGTGATGTTAGTTTTTTGAGCTCAAGTGTAAGACCTTACTTTTTTATCCATCTTAAATTTCATCTTATTAGACTCAGCTCTGTATTCTAGGTTAGTGAGATATCTTTGGGTTTTGACTATTATGAGATATGTTAATTATTCCCCATAGCTTTGCCTCATCTGCAAATTTTATATGCTTGCCACATTTTTACCTGTCATTGATAAGAATATTAAATAGTATAGGCTTGAGTATAGATCACTGTGGCATTGGTTAGAGGCCTCCTTCCAAGATGGCATCAAACCATTAATGACTACTCTTTGACTTTGGCTAATTAGTCATTGCAAATCTAACCTTAACTATCATTTAGAACATGTCTTTATCCTTTCTATAAGAATAGACTGAAAGACTTTGTTGAGGAGATTGGTACCTCAGAGCCATGTGCTTTGTTCCATACCCATCTCCCCATGAGAAGTCCAAGGATTTCTTTCTTGGTTTCCCTTCCCCACCCCTTCCCTTCCCTTGCCCCTAAATAAACTACCATCTTATTCGCACTGCTTTTGTGTGCAAGAGGGTGTAATTCTTTAAAGAGGAATTCCTAAGAACCCCAACCCCATACCCCATTTCCCCCCATAACAAATTGGCACCTGAACATTTGAAGGGACACAGGAAATTTCCTCTTTCCTCTTAGCACACAAAACCAGGGGGTGGGAACTTCCCTTCTGGGATTCCTTTCTCCCTCTCCCACCTGACTCAACCTCCCGTTCGAGTCACAGAGAGGTACAGAGAGGGTCAGCTTCCACACGACAGCGGAGGGCAGCCTGGGTCTCCCTCCCTCGCCGAAAGCTCAGCCAGACGTCTGGACCATACTTGGCACAAAACTTGGAGGTAGGACCCTTCCTTCTGAGTTTCTCTTCTCCCTCTTCCACCAGACTCAACTTCCCCTTTGAGTCACAGAGAGGTTGAGACAGTCGGCTTTTGCAAGCGACTAGAGAAGGCAGCCTGGGACTCCTAGATGTCCGAACCACGCTTGGACCCTCAGACTCCACGTTTCTGGTCTGTTCCATCTAGGCTCAAGGATTCATGGCAGATACCCATTGTGCCTATGTGTCGCCTCCCACCCTCTGGACCCTCTGGGCCTCACAGGACCAGGCCTTCTCCACTTCTCTCCCCTCCCCCTCCCTTGCACCATGATTTCTTCGACTCCTGCTCAGCATGAAGCAGTTTCAGAAGAATCTTTGTCCCCTTTCCTTATATGTAGAGAAGTCGGGAAATTCTGTGGGCCCAAAGTACCCCAGAAGTTCTCTGGGGCACATCAAGGAATCTTGTCCTTGAGAAAATAAACCAGAGGACAGATATACCTAGAGAGAGAAGCAGAACCAGATTGGACTGAGCTAGCTTCAAGACCTCCACCCTTCATTCTGATCTCCCTTACCCCTGGGGGAATAACTTTGGGTGTGGCTGCAGCCTTTGTGTCCAGAAGAGAGAGATGGCTTGAGAGATCCATAGCCACCCCTCACCCAATTCCTCTAGCCACCACCAGTGGGGGATGGTCCTCCCTCACTAAAGGAACTTTCCACAGGCAGATGGTCCACCGCCATCAGTCCCCTATAAAAGTACCTACCAGCCTCCTGCTCAAGGGCATTGGTAGCTCAGAGCCATGTGCTTTGTTCCATACCTATCTCCCCATGAGAAGTCCAAGAATTTCTTTCATGGTTTCTCTCCCCCCACCCCTTCCCTTCCCTTGCCCCTAAATAAACTACTATCTTATTCTAAAAAAAAAAAAACTTTGTTGAACTTTTTGCTAAAATTATAATGACTTATATTATATTATACCCCTTCTGTATCAGTCTAGTGAAAAAAATGGGAGGGAGTAAAGGGGAAATAAAATTAATCTGACAGAGCCTGTTCTTGATGAAGCTATTTATTTTTTTAGGTATCCATTGAGCATTTAATAATACATTCTAATATTTTGCCAAGAATCAAAATCAATCTCATTGACCAATAATATGCGAACTCCATCCTCTTCCCTCTTTTGATAACTGAAACAGTACTTGCTCTTCTCCAAACCTATAGTACCTGACATTTCCTCATGGTCTTTCAGAGATTCCTTACAATCATATTTGCCAGTTCTTTCAGTGTCCTAGGATGGAATTCATCAGAGCTGAGTGATTTAAATTCATCAATGTCATTTAGGTTCTTTCTTACTATCTTCCTATTTATCTAGAGTATCAATCCCCTATATAACTCAGATTGCAACCAAGACTGAGGCATTTTTCATGCCTTTGCATATGCAAAAGGAGACTTCTAATGAAAGATAGAATGGGGGAGTCAGATCCAAAGAATTCCTACTGCCATGTTGGCCCTCTTAAAGAATGTGTCTCCTCTCCAAAGCTCTCATACCAATTTGTCCCCCTCAAACAGTCAGCCTAGCACCAGCATTTGTTCTCTATATGCAGTTGTATTTGAAAGGTATCATGCTTGGCTTTAAACTTGGCTTATGCCTTTTGGTTATTTCTGTTTTGTCCTTTCCAAGACACAGATCATTCTCCTTGGTGGAGAAAAAAGAAGTGACTTTAAGAATTAAGCCTTTTTCTGTCAGGCAATTATCAAGATTCCATCTACCTTAAACAAAAATTGGATCCTTTTTGATCCTGGTCTTTTCCCCAATAGAGCTAAAATGAAATAAAACAAAACCTTTGAGTTGTCTAACTTTCTTTCCACTAATCTCAGCAAATTCTGAGCTTTAGCAATTCTTACAGTATTCTTATAGTACAATGTCATGTTTTGTTACACATCATCCTCTATTACCAGTCCTTACTTCCATCTTCTGTATAAGTATTTTTAAAATATAAGTTGTTTGATGAGCTCCTTATGCAACGACAGTGTTCTCTTTAGAGAACTCTCTTTTCATCCTCACTGGAATTTTCCCTTTGTGTCTCTAGAATATGACTTGAGATATTCCCACCTGTCCTTGGCTAAACTCCCCTGTAAATTTTTAGTCCTTGAGAACATATGTATTCTTTATCTAAACCTTTTGAAATTTACTCTCTCAAAATCTATGGTCCATGGCAGACTATGACTGATGTTACATCCCTTTATTATTACACATTTTAATTTTGTCTTGTTTTGTTTTGTTTTCATGAAGGGACTAGTAACTCTTTCTTGCTGGTGAGAAACAAACCTAAAGGAAAAGTTCCACCTTTGTTTCTTCTACATTTTGAAGAATCATTAAGGCAAGTGAAGAAATCATTATTTTCCTTTTGGCAGGGAATGAATTCCAGCAGAATTCCATAAAACTGAAGTTTCTTCCTCCATTATCATGGCTTCATACCAGGCTTATGATGAGTTTCTTATACTACTCAACTATTTCCTCTTTCTGTATTGGTGGTCTGTAGTGGAGAGCATGTCATAAGAGATTAAGTGATTTGATTGATTAATTACTACAAGTTTCATATAGGCTAATGTCCTCAGGACAGAAAAATAATCCATAAATAGACATAGTTTGCCTTTCTATTATTAAGAATGATTAATTCGGGGGGCAGCTAGGTGGCGCAGTGGATAGAGCACCGGCCCTGGAGTCAGGAGGACCTGAGTTCGGGTCCGGCCTCAGACACTTAACACTTACTAGCTGTGTGACCCTGGACAAGTCACTTAACCCCAATTGCCTCACTAAAAAAAAAAAAAAATTAAAAAAAAAAAAAGAAAGAATGATTACTTCGGAGGCAACTAGGTGGTGCAGTGGATAAAGCACTGGTCCTGGATTCAGGAGGACCCGAGTTCTTCCTTGGACACTTGACACTTACGAGCTGTGTGACCCTGGGCATGTCACTTAACCCTCATTGCCCCACCAAAAAAAAAAAAAAGGAATGATTACTTCTAAATTTTTGTAAGAGTATGTGTCCATCACAGCTACTGCCCACATATACTTTATTAACCTACTTAGAATATGTTCTAATATGTTTTGTGGATATGTACAATGCTTATATATCCATTTCACAATATGATCATTCCGATTAAATTGTTATGCTGTTAATGAATTTTCTATTGTAGAATTGTGAGGCAAACAATTCAAAACATTAAGAAAAACATAAAATAAAAAGCTCATTTCTTTGAGTAGAAATAGTAGTAATTACCTTCTGTTAAAAATAAATGCAATCCACTACCCATACAGTTTTCTAAACATACATGTATTCTCATATACATTAAAGCTCACAGTTCATAGATGTAAAGTCATATGAGACCTTAATGGTCAACTAGTACATTCCTCTTATTTTGTAGATGAGAAAACTAGGGCCTAGAGAGGTTAATGATTTATCCAAGGTCACACAGTAAGTAAGTATCAGAGATAGGATTTAAACCCAGGCCCTTTTACTCCAAGCCAGCCTACTCTCTACTATACCACCTATATAATTCAATCCTGACAGGATTCATGAATTGATCAATCTGTGTGCCCCCTCGACCAACTACATCACAATTCAATCATTTAATGATAGGTACAATGTTACATGTACCAGTTTGGCTAGACCCAGGGAGAAAATGTGTAATAAACCTGTAAAGGTAGGATCTCTACTATCTGATTTAGTAGATTGTGAGAATTTATACTGCCAAACATTTGGACAACAGAAATATAGATGGGTTTTTCCATCTTGGTAGAACCAGATAGAGCACAGCCTTTAAGAGCCTAGCCTTCATTCTATGCCATACAAAAACAACATAAGAGAAGGACTTTAGATGTAACTATAAATTAACTGGTACATAGAAATCTAGTGAGTATTCTTCAAAGTTTAGGAGTTTTAAAACCAATTTCATCAATGAAATTAGAGCTGTGGCAGATTGTTTCAGGGAATTTTTGAGGCTATACTGAGAAATGATTCTAGATTTACTTAATGTGAAGCTAAAG
This sequence comes from Dromiciops gliroides, assembly GCF_019393635.1. Classification (NCBI taxonomy): domain Eukaryota; kingdom Metazoa; phylum Chordata; class Mammalia; order Microbiotheria; family Microbiotheriidae; genus Dromiciops; species Dromiciops gliroides. The sequence goes on from NC_057862.1 coordinate 86,528,274, forward strand.
ATTGTACAATTGTTAGGTGATCAAGAAGAGTATAGAGCTGGAGTATCTCACTTACCTGAAGTCCCTGGGTACATTTTTGAATCATGATTCTAGTAGTTAAATAGATCCCATCAGATAACTTATATATCTAATTTTTTGTTATACAGGGTCAAAGTTCATTGTCAATCCCTTTTCCAGTTGAGAACATATTTGTGCAGTTGCATAAATCCTCACTAGAAGACTGTTTTGGACATTTTTGTTCTGAAATGCCATTCTCACAAATTCATTACATATGTACATATAATGAATTATATATATGTCATATAATTATATATGTGATGAATATGTATACATATATGTATATGGAGAGAGAGAACATACTAAACTCAAAGAGCTGGGTGGCTTTGGGTATGTTTCTTAATGTCTTTGGGTTTTGGTTCCCTTATTTATTGATTGAGAATAAAAAATACTCTATCTTCCTGAAGCTTAAGAATGTTTGATCATATGACCTCTTTAGATCCCTTCCAGAGTCAGAATCTGTGCTAAGGAAAAATGAGACCTACAATTCAAATATTGCTTTCTGTTTTCCTATATGTGCAGCTTTGCCCAGCTGCCAGCAGAATTCTATTCTATTCAACAATTAAAACTGAAATCTACCTACATAGACAAGCCCCAGAGAAGACAATAGGAACATATTAAACAATAATGCTTAGAATCATTAAATTTCAGAACTGTAAATAGGAGTTGGCAAATATTGAAAAAACTAGCAAGCACAACACACTTTTCTATTTAATTCACATTATTAATATTTTCCCATCATTGTCTTAAGTTTTGACAAATGTAATGTTTGCTGATGTCTGACATGTCAATACTCACACTGAAAATGTAACAAATGGCTCTGAGCAGGATCTGAGCTGGCTCCAGCATACTAGAAGGGACCTTTTGTTGTACAGGAGAAGAAAATTATGCCCAAAGAGGAGATGTGAACTTGTCAAAGCTTCCACAGCTAATTAGTGGCAGAAGCAAAATCTCTGACACAGTCAGATACAGAACTCAACAACCAGAGGAATCTGAATCTTTGAGCTGGAAGGGACCTATCCTATTCATATGGAGATAAGAATATGGGCTAACATACAAATATATTCAAGCCAGATCTGTATGAGTGGTGCCAACTCTCATTGGCTATCAACAACTACCTTTGTTGGTTTCTCGTACATTCCATAACTTTCTATTATCCCATCAAAAACTGTTATATAACACTAAAAGTTAAAGGCAACTAAGTGGCACAGTATATATAGAGCACTGGACCTACAGTCAGGAAAACTTGAATTCATGCTGGCCTTAGACATTTATTAGCTGTATGACCCTTAGACAAATCATGTAACATCCCTCTGCTTCAGTTTCTTCAACTATAAAATTAAAATGATAATAACATATATCTCCTAAGTTTGTTGCCAGAATTTAATGAGATAACATCCATAAAGTGTTTAGTAGCATGCCTGGGGCATAGTAGGTGATTTAATAAATGTTTATTTATTTCTCCCTTCTTTCAAGAAAATGTAATTGAATTTGGTTTTGAGAGAAAACATCATATATTACATAGTGTTACCTTGTATTCAAGAGACTTGGATTCAAACCCTACCTCAGATCTGAATCTGAAAATTCTCCAAAAGTTGCCAGTTGATAATTACTCCAAATCTCATCAGTGAATAAAATAACCTTATACCATGAGCTTTACCTTTGTCCTCAGACATTTACTAGCTATAGGGCAATGAGCAAATCATTTAACTTTTCTGAGCCTCAATTTCCTCATCTGTAAAATGTGCTACTTCACAGGGTTGTAAGAAAATTTTGAAACCTTAAATACTCTGTGAATGCTATTTATTATTAGAAAATTATACACCTCTTGAGAGAAATGAAAGCATAATGAGTTAAGTATCCCAGGTCTATACAAAGCAGATGAAACAAGCAATCATATGGTAAATTCAGTCAAGGTAAAGCGTCAAGCCAAAATGATCCAAGTAGAGGCCAGAGTTATCTGTGTCCATAACCAAGATCCACAAGCCATTTGCCAGACCCCCATTCTATACTGTCTTCAGTCATTCATTTGGGATCCTCTTTTTAACAACCTATGTACTTCTGAAGATTCCCTAAAATGTTCTTGTTGGTAAATAATCCAAATCCCATCAATGAATAAAATTATAACTTTATATTATGAGCTCTCCCTTTTTCCTTAGATAATCCACTTAACAGCCCAGGGACACCCTCAAGTTCACTTCCTGATGGACTGACTGACAGTAGCCACCTCATGGCAACCATCCAAGATGGCTGCATCTAAGATGACTGCCAGTAGTGCCTCCAGTTGTTCTATTGACTGAAAAGTTTTAAAGAAGGATCCTGTTTAAAAAAAAAAAAACTGGGGGGAAAAGGAGAGGTGCAGTGAAGGGGAGGAAATTATAGTATGTAAATGCAGATTGTAATTTTCATTATAAATAAACATTAAAACCTAAGAAGTAAAATGTTTATTATAAAATATTCTCCCTTGTGTCATCTTCAAGTACTTTTATAAGTCTTCTTTTTTTTTTTAACTTTTTCTTTTTTGGTAAAGTACTGGGCATCTCCAAGGTAACATAAACACCATATTGTCTACTTGTTACTATGGCAACTATTACCCATGTAATTTGCTCACGCCTGTGTTAAAGCTATCTGGGGTAGCTTTAACTTGTACCTATCACATATAACTTTTTAATAGTGTTTCCTTTAATGAGTATTTTGTCTTTTGGTGTGTTTTTCACATGTTACCCATTTTTGTGCTAATTTTAGCTCTTACTTTGACTTAGTTCCTTTGCTCTCTGCTGTGCCCCACCCCCATTCAATACAGGTAAAACAAAGAATTCCAGGACAAGTACATTACATTAGCCAGATATAGGGATAAGAAAAAGAAATGTTCTTCTTGAAAATGTGTAGGGGGCAGCTACGTGGCACAGTGGATAAAGCACGGGCCCTGGATTCAGGAGTAGCTGAGTTCAAATCCAGCCTCAGACCCTTGACACTTACTATCTGTGTGACCCTGGGCAAGTCACTTAACCCCCATTGCCCCACAAAAAAAAAAAAGAAAATGTGTAATAACCTAACTACTAATAAGGCAAGCCACCCGAAGGAAGCCAGAGAAGCCAAGAGGAGATGAGGAAGGAGAACACTGAAACAGTCCAGTGTTGGGAAATGGGTTTTATTGTGTGAGGAAAAGCAAGGAGGCCAGTGTTACTAAGTCAGTACATTGAGGGGAATAAGATACAAGAAGACTGGCAAGGGAGGAAAAGACCAGGCTATAAAGGGTTTCAAAAGTCAAATGGAGGTTTTATACTTCATTCTGGGGATAATAGGTAGTCCCTAGAGTTTACTGGGAGGGAGAAGGGAGGAAGGAAGATGTGATATGGTCAGATCTGAGTTTTAACATCACTTTGACAATTAAATGGAGAATGAACTGGAGGGAGGATAGATGTGAGTCAGTGACACCAACCAGCAGGCATTTGGACTAGTCTGGGGGTTGGGTTATTCAAGTATAAGAAGATTCATTATACTTGAACTTCTCAATTACCAGGAGGGAAAAAGTCAAACTAATATTATTAATGTGGTATAATTTTTTTAAAAAGTCTGAACTATAAGTCAGGAGACCTGGGTTCTCTGTGAGCTTTCATATCCTTTTCCCTCTCAGAGCCTCAGTTTCCCTATCTGTTAAATGAAGGAACTCACCAAAATGAACTCTAAAATCTTCTAGCTCTTAAACCTATAGTCTTTGTATAAATTAATATTACTTCCTTTCATCTTGATGAAATAAACAAATAAAAAGACCTGAAAATTCTTCAGTTCTTATTACCGCAAGAAAAATTTAAAATTAAAGTATTCCTATTATTTTTATGTCAAGGTTATCAGTCAGCGGTTAAAGAAATTCTAGCTCTTATCACCCATGAGATATGGTAGGATGGGACTAAGTCTATGATCTTTTTAATCCAGTTAAACTAGCATTGTGGATATAATTTAAAGCCATGGTTTTGCCTGGTCTGGGGGAGAGCTGGGAATGTCAAATATGACAAAGTAGATTAGATTTGAATCGAAGGCTTTTCTTTTCTTTTTTCTAAAAGTTCTAATATTCTAGCTTGTACTGGCAACTTCGGTGCTAAGCTTTTAACCAAAATGATGTGGGTTTCAAAAATGTTTTGTGACTCTTCATACCTAAAGAACTACAGCTGAGCACTGTAGAGAATCAAGGAGAGGGCAGCATTTGAAATCACTTGGCCTTAAACTTGGCCTCCATGAAATGAGCCACCTGTATAACTTCTCCAGAGTAAAAAATCCTTCCAGAAAGAAGAGAGCCCTTAAGCACATCTCTACAATGTTTTCAAAGAGCTTTGGGTAGGGGTTCAAGAACCTGCAATCAGACATTTTAATTGCTGCACCAAAACATCAAAATGGCCCCTCTTCATTAGTCACATATCCCTGAATCTTCTGCTCTTTGGTGCAAACATTGCTCTCAACCTTTGGCTTGAAATAATAAGCAGCCCCAACTACATATGACTGGTTGGATTGTGCCTTATTTTGAATATACTGGGATTACTGGAGGTGCAGAATGGAAAAGCTGGGGTGAATTCTTGGAGTGTTCCATCCTTCCTAATTGCATCAGAATCTTCTCTTTGCCGGTTTAATCCTTCTGAATTCAGCCATTTCCCATTTGGGGCTTTACACCATCTTTCACTAATCTGTCAAACACTGGAGACAGCCGGGCCCATTTTCAAATTGCTCAGGACTTTGCCACAAGCACCATATGCTGTTAATAAGATTTTCATTTGGAATATTGCCATGCCGTCTGTGTTTTCTATTGTATATAAATACTAAGATTTAATGGCTCCGGGTTTTGTTTAATGTTAACGTCAACTATGTAAAAAAAAAAAGAGGGAGAGAGAGAATTGTGGGGGGGGGGCGGGTCCTCAAACACCAAGCCCTATAGTGAAATGCACTACTGACAGCTATTTGCAAGGTTAATGTTGTGGAAAACAACATCCATCTTTGGAACAGTTTCATTAGCCCCATCTAGCTGACCTCTCCACATAATGTTGTCAAATGTGACGTGCATCGGATTATTGGGAATATGGAGATCAATAAATATGCAACACCAGTGCTCCAAGTGCTCCCGGCATTGCCGCCATACGAATGCTATCTAACATTCCAAAGAGGAGCTGTCATCTGTCAAATCTGCTAGTAAATAGACAAGCTTAAGGGAAAAGCTATCAGTAATAGTAAAATATATGAGTAAAGATGAATTAGACAGGGAGGACAGAGTCAAGATTCTGATGCATTAAGGCTCCAAATGAAAAACAGAAGACAAACACTCTGGAGCAATAGCCTGCCTTATTTGTAGAATCAAATGCAAATTCTGAATGCATGGAAAAAACCTGCTGCATTTACCCTTACTCAAAGCAGCCTCTCTCCCCTGCTGTCTGTGCATTTCCAAGACCAGGGAAACTTATATAACTCTAAGTCAATCTGAGATGCTTTTCTGCCTAACACAATGAAGTTCAGATACTACAGAGGGACTGCAACCTCTTACCGATAGATGATAAATAGATACACAGATAGGTAGATAGGTAGGTAGGTAGGTAGGTAGGTAGGTAGGTAGGCAGGTAGATAGATAGATAGATAGATAGATAGATAGATAGATAGATAGATAGATAGATAGATAGATAGATAGATAGATAGATAGATAGATAGATAGATAGATAGATAGATATAGGTAGGTAGATAGGTAGATAAATGATAGATAGATGATAGCTAGGTAGATTATTGATAAATAGATAGAAAATTTTATTGATAAAATATATAACTTATTCATTTCAGTTTAAGAACTACTTAAGACCTGAAGAGAACTCAGCGTATCAGATTACATAATCTTTGAGTACCTATCACTTGACTTCTAGTTAGGGTTGTATGGGTGAACCCCTGTCAGCAGAAAGATCAATGCAAGCAAGTTTTACTTGTGAGGAGACACTTTCAGCCCAAGTTGCCGACTATGAAAAAAAAAAAAGTCAAAGTCTGGGATTTGATCATGCTGAAGACAGCTGGGGAAACCTCAAAACCCATTCCACTCTCAATTCACCTGTCACCTTCTAAAGTCTCCTCCAAACAAGTGTTCCCCCGCCCCAAGTCTTATTAGAAAATGGCCTAGCTACAACCTTCTCACATTGATTTTTCTAGAGATCATATCCACAACTGTTCTCTCTTCTCTCACAAGAGACTATACCACTGCATAAGCTTAGCTAAATTCAGGTTCAGCCTACTTAGCTGATCCTCTTTCCTGCCCCATTCCCCAGCTCCAGGAAATGTTCAGCCAAAGCTAATTTCATTTTCTGAATAAGAGTTCAGAAAACTTAAAGAAATCTCACATACATACACACACAAATGCAAAATTGAAGATGGCAAAATTTGTTTGCCGCCTACCAATTCTATAATATCCACAGTAGACACATGCCTCCCGGGCTTTATGTGGCACATACACCCTTTTCCAGCTTACTGGTTGGTAAGCCAATACCTTTCTTTCCCTATATGCTTTAAGAAATGTCACTCATGTCTATGGAAAAGAGGACAAACAAGAAGCATAAAGGTATTTTTGAAGTATACTGTTATAAAGTACTTGGCTGGTAATTTGCAGCCTTGGTACACAACATACCTTTTAGCAAGGCTGTTTATTTCTCAGGGAGAATGCTCCAGTACTTAGGATAAAGGCCTCTGTTGGACCTCTTCATCAATAGCAAACCTTTAAGCACAGCACATCTCATAAATAGGAGTTCCACTAACACAGACTTCAAAAGGATAGAACCTGATAATTCAAAAATAGAGCTATATTAAGTGTTCCAGCAGTCCCTCCATAAAAGCAGCCGTATATTCCAAACGCCTCCTCTGTACAGCATGACAGCCTATTAGAATAATAGCAGGGGAAAGCATAATTACAAGTAATCATTGGCTGGAAAAGAGCTAGTTGTTTTTGTAAAGTAAAATGCTGTGCTGAGCCCCGCAGAAAATGCGACCGGCGTAGCAGCAGCGAGGGCAGATAACCATAGAAAATAGCCACAGCGTAAAACCTGCACTATTTATTTCTATTTATTAAGAACTCTTTGTATACCTTAATGTTTTCCCAGTGAAATAAACTTAATTTGCACCCCCATTTTCTTTGGATAAGATTATTACATAATTGTTACTTACCGATGACCATTTTCTATACATTTTGTTGGTCAAACAGTTATGTTGTTCTTCTTACCCAGCATAGGATATTAGGTCATTCTGCCAAACAAGAGCTCCTAGTCTTCCTAGGCAGATTCACATATTGCAAGCAACATGGGCCAAAGGGGGAGAGAAAAGCTTTAATAAGCATTGGCTTTCTTTTTAATCCATAAATTAGTGTCTCCCAGGTATCAGGAGATTGTTATCATCCCCTCATTAGCTCAGGAAAAGTATGCAGAGTTTGTAGGCTATTCACATTTTCTTCTGGGAGCTTTTGTTCTTCCCATTCTTTCTTTGCAAGAAATTCTGTTTCATTTGTTATTTGAGATCTACCCTTGCAAATTATAACCATGTGGAAACTTAATGATATATACACACATGCATATACGAATGCATATATATCCATGTATGTTTCCCATTAGTATGTCTGTAAACACAAACATGCCCACATGCAGATTTCCATTATGGCTCTTCCTCTCTGCAAACAGCTAAGGTAAAAACATAATTTAAACACAGAAAGCAACCGGATATTTTGCGAAGTGAGGGAATAGCATGGTGGAAAGAGTTCTGGATTTACAGTCTAAAGACCAAGATTCAAATCTTAAACTTGCTCTTCACTTGAGTAAGTTGCTTCCTCTCTCTGAGCCCCAGTTTCCTCAACAACAAAAAAGGGGGGAGGTGCTAGATGAGGTTTAATGTTCCTCATAATCCTATAAGGTTTAGCAAAATTGGTTCCACCTAAGGTCTGAAAGAACGAATTATTCATTCAACATTTATTGAGTACCTTCTATATGTAAAAGACTGAAATAGATAAAAAGATGGCCTTGAGCCCCATAAAACTGAAGCCAAAATATTTAGCAATATAGGGCATCAAATGAATGCAATAGTGGGAGCTAACATTTATATCAGGAGTACTTGGAAACTTTTTTGTGTCCTGGACCCCTTTGGCAGCTGGTGAAGTCTACGGACCCCTTCTCAGATTAATGTTTTCAAATGCATAAAATAATGTACATATGTTAGATAACAAAGAAAACCAATTATGTGGGGAAATGTTTTTAAAACACCAAAATATATATTTTTAGATTTCCTTGACCCTTGGTTTAGATTCTATATGTTTTCCCCAAAATAACCTGAGAGGTATAGAGTACTATAAATATTTTTTCTCCCATTTTACAAATAAAGAAACTGAGACTAAAGACGTAACTAGCGATAAAACTTGAGTTAAATCTAAGGTTTTTTGGCTCCGTGTTCAGAACACTTTCCGATACACCTTACATGTTGCCACTCAAACACTATTGAACTTCAGAAAGAGGAGAGACCACTTTGCCTTGAGGTTATCAGGAAAGACTTCACAGAAAAGAGTAAATTTCAGGTAGTGTTTAGAAAACAAGTAGTAAGGAACTTTAGAAGCAACTCTTGGAGACCCTACTTAATAGAGATTCCATTGGAAAATATGCCTAAAATGGCTTTCTTCTACTCTACCCACATGGTGGGTAACTCAAAAGCCAGTGTGGTTCTGTGACCACACCCACCTCCTCCAAGAGGTCTATTTTTAATGTAATTGGGGTAAGTAACTGTAACTAATTTTGAATTATTTGCTATTCATTCATTCATTCATTTGGGAAGGAAGGGAGGGAGAGAGAGAGAAAGAGAGAGAGAGAGAGAGAGTCTTCATCAGCATGGTATGGTACTAGGAATGATTCTATTTCAGGTCATCTACAACCTGGTAGTATTCTACCTTTCTTGTCTTATCTCATATTACTCTAAGCTAAACAACACGGAACCGCAGGATTCTGCCATACAGCCCCCTCCATTTCCTACTTCTTTCTCTTTGTTGCTCTTTTTCTCTATGGCTGGAATACTCTCCTCTCACACCCTTCCCCCAAGCCTCCCAATCTCCACCTACTGAATTATGTATAGCCCAGATCAAAAGTTAGCTTTTTCAAGAAACTTTCCCTTATCTCCTAGTTCAGTACTGGCTGCTCTCACTCAGACCTTTTGAATAAGCACTTCACACTTCTTTCCCATACTTATCATGTATCATTTTGTATTACAGTTATTTGTATCTGTGCCATATCTCCCAACTGGACTATAAGCTCCATGAAAACAGGGACTGTTTTTTTAATCTAAACTTTGTATATCCTCCAATACCAAGCACAGAGATCTCTGTATAGAAGGTGTTAAATGAGTGGTTTTTAATCAAATTGAATTGAATCGAGAAACCTGAGACTCTCTAAATATCACTTTGAATATGGTTTGCAATCCACTGTGCTTAGAACTCAGTGACAATTGTTATGGTCTCTCACCCTCCTTAGAGTTTTAATATTCTATCCTTTTTTTTGCCTCCTCCCATCTGTGTCTTTCTTGTTTTACTGTCTGTCTGTCTGTCTGTCTGTCTGTCTGTCTGTCTGTCTGTCTCTCTCTCTCTCATTGTCTCTGTGCATTATGGCATTTAAAATTTTTTTGAAATTTCAAAAAATTAAAATTATTTTTTTGTTTTGAGAACTTCACTACATCTTCTGAGATTAATGAAGACACCTAGAAATGTTGCAAGACTGAGAATAGTAGTTCCCAGCCCTAGTGAATCAAGTTAGGATTCAAATTGAGAATTAATTTTAATATAGGGACTCCATCATCTCCCAAAAATAACTATGATGCCAACTCTACTTATCAAGCATGGACTCAACAACTGCAAGATGGTGGTGGTGATCTAATCTTAGGATTAATCTCCTAATGTGTTTGAAAGTTTTAATGTCAGTTTGGGGCAGAATTTTAACCAATACAGTAGTAAGAAAAGTTAAGAGGCTAGTCCTAACCTAAGGATATAGGAGCACTGGCCTAGGAAAGAGACCCAGGTTCTAGTTATAGTTCTGTTCTTAATTAGGAATGTGACAACTTTTGGCAAATAATTTGACCTCTTTGGGATGTTTCCTTCTTAGTAAAATGAGGGGGCAGGAAATCTAAATATATGGATATCATTGACCCCGCTTTGGGATGTTTCCTTCTTAGTAAAATGAGGGGGCAGGAAATCTAAATATATGGATATCATTGACCATACAAAAATTAAGATTTGTACAAAAATTGTAAATACATCCTTGGTCTGGGAAGGCACAAATCCAAATTGTTCCTGGTTAATTGAAGGTACTAAAGATATAATTTAATTTGAATAGGTATTCTACTTGATGTCCTACTGAAAGAGTGCAAGTCAGAGGTATGTAGTGTAGAGAAGAGAAGAGTTGGGGGCGGGAGGGGGGGAGGGGGGGGGGGAGGTTGGAACAAAGGTAGATGGGGACACACATAAGAGGTAGGTTCCAAGATTTAAAGGACTATCATCTGGAAGGAGGATTAGGTTTGTTCTATTTGGAGCCAAAGGACAAACAAGGAGCAATGAGTAGAAGTTGCAAAAAAGACAAATTTCAGCTTGATGTCAGGAAAAACGTCCTATAATTAGAGCTATCCCACAGTGGAATGGACTGCCTCAAGGGGCGATTGATCACCCTTACTTGCATGTCTTCAAGAAAGGCTGGATGACAATATGTAACATATGTTATAGTATGGATTCCTTTGGGGTATGGGTTGGACTGAATGGCCACTGTGGTGCCTCTAAATTCTTAAATTCTGTGGTATCTATTACTGTCACTTTAGCTTTGCAGAAATTGTCCAGTCCCTACTTTCTTGCCACCATAATCATGTGTTAAGATGATTTCTGAAATCACCTATTTAAAGAAAGCCTCATTACCTAGTGATATGTTTTAATCACAGCCAATGCATACAGAAAAGTTTCAATGTCCATTACATTAGCTAGCCTTAAAATTGAATACAAATCCATTTTAATCAATATGTTGTAATAAATAGATATTAAGGAACCATAGCACTAATGTACAGGTAGACTAATTAAGGCACCAGCATTTGGAGCACTCACATACCTCAATTTTCTCTACAAAATCCTTATTGAACCACTACTTTAAAAAAAATAATTGCATTTGCAATTAGAAACACTGAAGTTACATTATCGATTTTCTGCTAAAAACCTTTTTAGTAAACAAGCACAAACTACATTCATTAAGTGTAAGTGCTTGGAGCTATGGTGTGAAATTCAATTCAGCCATTATCATGAATTACACTGATTATTGCTGTAATTATTTTCTCTTGGATACAACTGCATTTCTGTCCCTTGCTAGTTCTGTTGGACATATAACCATGTTCATTTTATAGCTAATAATACTCAACTGTAGTTCCAGCAATTACTATCACTTATACAAATCATTAAGTTAAGCTACGGGTACCTAGTAAGATAAAAAAAAATTAAGTAAAACATCCTTTTTTTACCCTTGAAATAACTAATAGCATTAGAGAACAAGGAAAATTACAGGTGTTAACTGATTTACATTGGAAGCCATAATCACCTGTACTTGACTTGATCAGAAATTTCTGCTGTCCTCAGCGGAGGAGTACATATCTAAAAAAAAAAAAAAAAATCAGTCTTTCAATAGATTCCATTGTCTCAGCATCCCCTAGGAGAACACTAACATATAATGAAGCCCTGCCAAAGCCAACCTGTTTTAAAAATGCATCAGTCTTTAGAGTTGGTTACACCCAGCAGCATGTTCAGGGGATTTAAAAAAAATCATCATTTGGGAGACTGGAAAAGTATATATAGTCTCTTAATATATCAAAGCAAAAACTGTACTCAATATTTAAGGAAATATATTTAACAAGGCAGCTTTTAAGAAAGCAATCTCTCCACTATTTATCCTCCCTGAGGACATATATTCATCTAAATTTTAAAATGTCTTCCAATGAAAAATAATATTTTAAAATAATACCAAACTTTCTCCTCTGGGGTTAGATTATTCCACAAAAATTGGGACTGTTACTATCTCTAGTGTTTTAAAGGTACAGAATTATCAGTAGAAGGACAGAGAGACAGGAAGACAGAGTCAGAGGCAACCAGAGACCAACATGTGCAAGGGGAATGGAGAAGAGGGAGGAGGGGCATGTGTAATAAGATGAAATTAAAACATAAATTTAGGAGGTTGGAGTAAATGTTGTGTAAGGTCCCAGCTCTTAAGCCATGGATGACAGAGGAGGACAGGCCAGGACAAGCCAGGAGGAAAAGCTTTATTCATAAGTAGCTGAAGTATTGTTCCTTCCATTATGGTGAAGAACACTTGAAAGTGAGCCTCACTGCCTTGGAGACAGGTTTTTGCACAACCAAGCCCCTCATCTTTTAGGAGCTCGCTGGGAAATGTCTTTCCTTGTTTTCTCTTTTTACTGCTTCCACTCCCAGAAAATGGGGATGGTGCCATCACAAATTGTGTAAATAGCATAAGGATTTGCTCATGAGATACTCCTCACCTGCAAACTCTTCTACAGGTTATGCACTTCCTCGAGCTGTTATCTCTCTCCAGCACATACTGAGGGATTGGGAGGGGGGGAGTATCACAGACATTTCACACTGGCGTTGGTTCTTTCTGTCACCATTTCTTGTAATAGTGACACATCAAGATCAGTCACCACCAATTAGTGCACCTTTTTAAAAACTCGAAACCGGCGGTTTTCCTGGATTTCTCTTCTTCTTCTGTGTGTGTGTTTTCAATAAATAATGCCTGATGGAAACGTGGGTGCAATTTCTTCCTACAAACCGCATCTCACTGCAAGAATTTAAAAGAAAAGAGACTCGGAGTTTATTGAAAAAAGGATCCCTAACCTATTTACAGGGATGGCAATAGATTGTGCCCTCCACAGGGTGAAAGCTGAATTCAAATGGCTCTAAGTGGAGCTGGCTGAGGTTGCCAATTATGAGGGATTCGAATTTTTAGGCAGCATTCAAGTTCATCTACTGACTCTTTTTTTTTTTTTTGGTCTATTTAAAGTGTTAACTGAGAGTGAGCATTCGGAACGAAAAGATTGGGGGGTGGGGGGGCGGAGAGACACATTATTCTAGCTACAGCTACTTCATTTCCCCGGAGAAACTCTCCAGGAATTGAATTCCAGGGAGTTTTATCCTTGTCTTTGGAAGTCAGAATTCTCAAACCATCCCTGCGGACGTTGGAAATGTAAAAGCAACTTTTCTGTGAATTAATGCTCTCTATGTTCAATAGTAATGAGATCGAGCAGGAAGACCTAGCTGCAGTGAAATCCCAAGTAGCTCAGAGTTTAACTTGCTGCTAGTACACCTTGCAAAGGGTAGTATGGGGGAGAGAGGGGAGGTAGCTATGTGCTCATATTCAACTCTCATCTAGATTTGGCTGCTTCCGATGGGAATCAAATTGGAGAAGCCAAAAGGGCTACAGGACAATTTAAAACCAGGTGAATGAAAATTCCCAGAGATATACAAGATTATCTTCTTCATAAAGAGCCATTTCCAAAGGGGCACTCGGACAACATGTAACATAACCTTCAAAGTCAAAAAGGTTTGTTGCATTAGTTCTGCTTAGCTAACCATGAATACTAATTGCAGGAAGAATTAACGGCATCCAATACCCTAGGGCAGGGGCTCACCAAAGTTACCGAGGAAGAACAAACAATGGGGAACGGTGAGAATGATTGGAACACACTCCTATTCAGATTCAACATGCGCTTTAACAATCCCTACATTGAAACAAAGTAAGCATCCGCCTTCAGTCCTCCCTCAAAAAAGTACAAGAAAGGAGACATGCAGTCCCTGGGATCTCGATCTCGATCTCTCGATCTCTCGATCTCTCTCTCTCTCTCTCCCCCCCCCCCATACTTCCCCCCCCTCAGTTTCATTTCATTGCAGCTTATCCATAGTCAAAGTCATAAGTAATGGTGAACAAGGACTACAGCTAGATGGCTCCTAGATTCAATACTTGGGAAATGTTTTGTGCTTTACAGTATATTCTCTCTCTCTCTCTCTCTCTCTCTCTCTCTCTCTCTCTCTCTCTCTCTCTCTCTCTCTCTCTCTCTCTCTCTCTCTCTCTCTCTCATACACACACACACCTCTCTGTCAATTACCAAGTTCTGTCAATTCCACCAAGTATAATATCTCTTGGGTCCCCTTCTCTTGCTTACCACTGTTATTCTAACAGAAGCCTTCATTAACACCCCTGTGGACAAATGATGTAGACTCCTAAGAAGTCTCTCATTCAACTCTGACCCTTTCTTACTCATAAATCTGGTTTTTTCACATCTTTGGTTAAAAAATATTCGAAAGGTCCTTACTGCCTCCAAAGTTCTAACTTCCTTGACTGTTTTTTTTTTACTCAACAAACAATAAGTTTGCATTCTCTTCACTGATATTTCCAGGCTGTCTCCCTAATCTCATTTCTTCCTTTTCATCCTGCAGTCACTGACCTCTGTTTCTTCATACAGACCATTCCCCATAATAAACAAACATAATCTCCCTTCATCTTCACTTACTAAAATCCTCTTCCTTCAAGACACAGCCCAGATAGCACCTCTTCCATGAAACTAACTTTCCCTGATCTTCTAAGCTAAATGCATTCTCTTCTGTGCATTTTCATCAGGTTTTTTGTTTGTTTGTCTTTGTGGGGCAATGAGGGTTAAGTGACCTGCCCAGTTTCACAGAGCTAGTAAGTGTCAAGTGTCTGAGGCCAGATTTGAACTCAGGTCCTCTTGAATCCAGGGCTGGTGCTTTATCCACTGTGCCATCTAGCTGCCCCCTCTCTTCTGTGCATTTTCAAGGAGTCTTTTATCAGAATCATGTCACCCTATGAACCCCCCCCCATTACTCCATACGTTGTAGATAGATATTTATCTCTCTTCATCTTATACCTACCACAATCCCCCAAAGGTTACAAAATACTTTTAGTCAGGGACTATGTCATTTTTTCAACTACATATGGCCAGCAGTGAGCATAATACACTGCAAATATAGGCATTCTATAAATATTTGCCAAATTTCATTGAATTAAAAGTCTCCCATATTCTAGTACCATCCCAACTTTCCAAGTATTCTTTGTTTCCTGAACTCTGTTCCCTGATCAGAACTTTATTTCTAGCTTCTATGGCTTTTTCTTTTCTTGTCATTTTAGTCTACTGAATTCCCACCTATCTTTTTTTTTCTTTCTTTTTTTTTTGGGGGGGGGGGGCAGAGCAGTGACGGTTAAGTGACTTGCCCAGTGTCACACTGCTAGTAAGTGTCAAGTGTCTGAGGCCGAAATTGAACTCAGATCCTCCTGAATCCAGGGCTGGTGCTTTATCCACTGTGCCACCTAGCTGCCCTCCAGCCCAGTTCACATGCTGCCTTCTAACCTCATATAGTACTTAGATTTGAAATTCTCTAGACCCTGGGCAAGTCATTTAAGCCTGCTTGCCTCAGTTTCACATCTGTAAAATTATCGAGAGAAGGAATTGGCAAACCACTCCAGTATCTTTTCCAAGAAAACCTCACATGGGGTCGCAAAGAGTCAGACATGACTAATAAATGACTCAACAACAACAACTGAAGGCGGGAACCATATTTTATCTAAATTCTGTATCTCTCCCAGAGCCTAGTACATATTAATAAATACACAGTACATGTTTAAAAAATATTTGTTAGAGGGAAATTAAGTGACAGTGAAGAGAGTGCTGGAGCTGGAGTGGAAAATCTGAGTTCAAATCATTCCTCACACATTTCCTAGTTATAAGACCCAGAGAAGATAGACTTCACCTATCTCTACCCCTATTTCCTTATCTGTAAAATGGGGATTATAGTACCTACCTCCCAGGGTTGTTGTGAGGATAAAATAGACAATATTTATAAAGCACTTTGCAAACCTTAAATGTTATATAAATGCTAGCTATTATTAATGTTGTTATTGAATTACTTAAGCTTTACAATGGATCTTTTCTTATAGGGAAGCAAAGGGTAAGGAATCAATAATGAACTGTTGGTTCAAGTAAAGCAAAAAACTTCATTTGAAATAGTGACTGGCTCACTTAAAGAGCCTGACTATACAATTAAAGTCTGTAAACATTAATACTTGGTGACTTTAATGCAATTGTAAACACAAGGCAGGATAGTGAAGAAATATGAAGGGAAATAAGGAAGGGGGGAAAGAATGTAATAAGCACCAACTATGTGTCATGCACTATGCTAAGTACTTTAGAAATATTATCTTATTTAATCCTCACAATAACCCTGGGAGGTAAGTGCTATTATTATCTCCATTTTATTGAAATTACATGAAAATGTATCAATAAATTTACCTATGATCCCTTTCCCACAAAGTCTTTATGAGAACAATCTATACACACGTTAAGGACATCCTTGATCAAGGGAACAGCTAGGCATTCACCAACACTCTTCTACAGAAAACCACATGTTTATAGTCACAGGCAGACATAGAAAATACGGGACCGTGCTACAGTGATACCTGCTTCAATGGAGGAAAGGGAAATTTCACTTCCCCATACCATACCAATTTCAGAAAATATGTAAAAATAGACATAAGGCCAAAAAATGATCAAATAATTCAATGAACCATGAAAGTAATTTTTCTACCCAAGAACTACACAGAAAGCCAGTCACAAACCCAAAGAACAATAGGAAAGCCCTCCCCCAACCACTCCCTAAACAAAGTCAATGCAGCTCAGAAATATAAGCTAGCCAACTCCCAGCACAACCAGGGATGGAGCAGAGAAATGCACAGTCTTCAAAGCTCTGGGTCCAAAAGCAGTGAAAATACAGGGCAATGCTAGAAAGGCTGGGGTAGGGCAGGGGGAGAAACAGAGGTCGGAATCCTGAAGCAGAGATCTTAGAAGCAACTGGGAATCACAGAGAAGAATGAATAGTGCAGGTATGACAGTGATTCCTTTAACCATGGCTGTCCTTAGACTGGCACAGGCCAGGATTCTGAAGTCATTAGCACTGGGTCTTTTCTTCCTGATGTATTGCTGAGAGCCCTGAAAATCCAGTGCTCTGAACCTCAAAGATAAAGGTTTTTAACCCTAGGAGGTGGAGGTCAGTTCAGTGACCCAAATGACCCCCAGGGAAAGATCAAGCAAGACAGACCACATCCTACCCCAAAGCACAATAGGGGGCAGAACCTGGCCTTGGCACAAAGCCCAGATTCAGTCATTGAGGCTGGAGAAATAAGGAAATCAAAGTAGATACAATACTCTATAAAGAATTATTATAGATCCAAAGAAGCCCAAAAGTGCAATATAGGAGAAGTTAAATACATAAAAACTGCAAGCAAAGACTCAAAGGAAAAAGATGATTTTCCACATACTAGAAGAACTTAAGCAAGAAATTAAAAAAAAAATAGAAGCTCTGGAGGAAAAAAGTGAAAGCCGTATAAATACCTCAGAAGATAAAGTAATAAAGTAACAAAAGAAACAGACTCCCTGAAAATTAAAATAGACCAAATAGAAGTCTATAACTCTGCAAGACAGTAAGAAATAATAGAACAAAACCAAAACATTGAAAAAGTAAAAGGGAATATAAGATATTTTATATTAAAATGTTGATCTGGAGAACATAAACAATTTAAGAATATTGGACTCTTAAATTGTCATTTAAGAAGGGCCTGAACCCTATATTTCAATAAATTATAAATGAAAACTACCCAGAACCATTAGAAGATTGATCATTGGAAATAGAAAAAAAAATTGCCAGTCACTTCCTGAAATACCCTGATGCACTTACTGTTTATTGACTATTTTTTAGTTGATTTGGTAGAATAAAATGGTACCTTACACGTTCTCCTATCAAAATGTGTCCTGTGCATATGATCAAATCACACGAAATTCTTTGAAAGATGTAACAACAAAGACAATTTGGTTCAATGACCTTCCAATTATTATCGAGCAAGGAATAAAACAAGGAAATATATATTTGCCAAAGGTGCTTGCCACTGTCATGAGTAGTATCCAGCAGAGTCCAAATGGAAAAGGGAGTCCCTGTAGGGAAAAACTTTTTTTTGGCATGGATCCATTTAGTTCCATAAGTGAAATCTATGAACTCCTTCTCAGAACAATATTTTTAAATGTGTAAAATAAAATACACAGGATTACAAAGGAAACCAATTATGTTGTAATACCATTATTGAAATATTTTTTTAAAATAAGTTAACAGACTTGAAGTTAACAAACCTTTCTTATGGTAAGATCCCCTAGAAGTCCCTGACTGCAGATGACATTGTATTGATTTCATTGATACCTAGAACATGGCAAAGCCTGTTAGAAAGATCCATAAAAGAATTCAGTTTAGCATGAAGGAAAAGCCAAGTGGACTATGTTATGCAGTTTAATGGACAGTCTATTACATATATTTTGTATAGACACAACACATGGATGGTTAGATGGTCTTATTTGGAGGAAGAAAGTGAGCTTGATCACATGTAGGAAATTGTATGATCCTTTTAATGATATCAAGCTTCCCCTTGAAATAAAAATCTATCTTTTCAACATCAATTTTCTACCAGTAAGCCATGAGGTTTGGAAGCATGGTGTATCACAATACCTGAATAATTAAATGTGCATATTATGCAAAGGACAATGGAGAAATAGGTTTGTGGTGGGACTGAATTAAGATACAACATATTATCAACAAAGGTTTTTCACAAGAGAAGCTTTAAGGATATTATCCAAGAAATTTACAATCAGAAAAGAAAGTAGATTGGTCATATAACAAGAGAGTCTAATCAAATAATGAAAGGGATTCCTCTTCTCTTATAGTGACCAAACTCCTACCTCCTGCGATTCATTTACCATCTATGGGGAAAAGGAAGGAAGGAAGGAAGGAAGGAAGGAAGGAAGGAAGGAAGGAAGGAAGGAAGGAAGGAAGGAAGGAAGGAAGGAAGGAAGGAAGGAAGGAAGGAAGGAAGGAAGGAAGGAAGGAAGGAAGGAAGGAAGGGAGGGAGGGAGGGAGGGAGGGAGGGAGGGAGGGAGGGAGGGAGGGAGGGAGGGAGGAAGAAAGAAAGAGAGAGGGAGGGAGGAAGGGAGGAAGAAAAGAAAAAGGAAGGAAAAAAAGGAAGGAGGGAAAAAAACTTTCCCATGTTATTAATCCCCATATTCTCATCCCTAGTCAGTTTAGTCTTACATCTCCCCAGATCCTATTATCTAAACCCTCCTTTTGAAAGTATATCCTTTGGATATCCTACTTTATCATTAACATCCTATATCTCTTCTTAAGAGCTTTCCATTGCTCACAGAAATTTGGCTCTCTCCATTAAACATAGTATCTAACAGTGTCCAAGTTGCTTTCCCTCCCTTTGTCAAGGAGTTTGATAGTTTACAATTTTCTTCTTAATCCAACCCCTAGTGTTAGGGCCACCCACAGGGTATGCAGGGCTCTCAGCAAATATATTTTTGCAGCCCCCTGTCTAAATAAACAATATGATTAAATGGTGCTTTGTCCACTGTGCCACCTGACTAATCCATGATGACATCATTAAAATAGGGTTGAGGTGTAGGAGGAATAAACTGGGGGAGGGAGAAGGGGAGATCTGGTCTGGGTAGTTCACATGAAGGAAACAAGAAAAAAGCTTATGGAGGAGAGTAGAAGAGGGGGAAGGAGTTGGGGAGTGAGTGAACCTTAATATCATCAGAATTGGCTCAAAGAAGGGCATTACAAAATTTATAAGCCCATGTAAAGTATAGTATATTGATTTATCAATAATGATTTAGGACAGTTAGCTTACAACATTCACCTTTTCATAAGAAGCATTATGATTTTAAATACTAAACTATACAGAGCTAAAATGACTGTCTCTTGTAGTCTATGTAGCCACTCTAGCCACAATCATATGCAAAGTGTGGACCACTAACAGAATGTGAATCCCTGCTCCCCTCACCCTCCTGGCAATTCACAATATTCAGATATTCCAGGAAAATAGTTTATTCTAAAACAACTCACCTTACTGCTACGTACACTGCCCACAATCCCTCAAAACACCACAAATACTCATAGCTTCATTTTCAGAGATTGTTTTCAACACAATTTGATAGGTGATAATCAGAAGTTAGAATACATCGAATTGCCCACTATCACTCCCCAATAATACATGTTCCAAGAAAAACTGAAAATGTTGCCCTTTTTTCAATGTGTCAAAGAATAAACCACAAATAAACTGTTTTAGTACATTTCATGTGGAAAAATGGTCCTTCATAGAAGGCCCTGATAATTATATTCATTTTCATGAAATAGATCATTTTAAAGATAATTTTGCTGCATCTTAGACTACAGTTTACATTGGTTTTTGAAATATCATTTGTTGTGTTGGCAGTACAAATAAACTAGCTCATCTAATGTTGATTCTGTCTTTACATTTCACAGTACCCTGTTTTGTGAAACCTAGATAACAATAACTATCTTTCTTGAAATTAAAATAATGTCACTCTGTATTAAATATACAAAATACATCAGAAGTATAATTTAAGAAAATCACATACAGTGAATTATTTTAATAGTTGATATATTTATAACAATATTTTCATATTAAAATTTGTTATGCCTCAGGGGGTTTTTGCAATATCGTTTAAAATAATTTAAATATGTACAAACAGGAAAAGATTAAAATTAAAATATTCCAGTCTATTCAGAAACTATCCAGCCTCTAATATAATGTTATTCTGTGAAAGATTTAACTATTCTCAACAATACAATGATCCAAGACAATCCTGAAGGACTATTGATGAAGCATACTATCTACCTCCAAAGAAAGAACTGATATTAATGGAACACAGACTGAAGCATACTATTTTTCACTCTTTCATTTTTTCTTTTATTCAAATTTTCTTGTACAAAATGACTAATATGGTAATGGTTTTTTTGGTAATGTTTTACATAATTGTACATGTATAACTTGTATCTGATTGCTTAATGTCTCAGGGAGGGGATAGGGGAAGGAGAGAAGGAGGGGTAAAAATTGGAACCCAAAAGTATAAGTAAAAATGTTTATTACTTTAAAATAATAATAACATAATGTTATGCAACATAATGCACCATCCTAAGACACCATACACAGCACAACAAGCTAGCATGAATGCATACTCTGATGGCAATTGTCAGTCTTCTTTGGAGGGAAGAATTTTTAAATTTATTACAGATACAGTCTAAACATTAATGGTTATTATGTATTTTAAAACAAATTTAAAGAAATGGTTTATTTTGTGAACTATTAAAAATCTAAGTAAAGCACTCAGAATTTTTAAGCATTCTAAGAAGCAAATAAAAGGCATCAAAAGCAGTCAGCTGCTCAGAACATGAAGAGTATGCTACTAATAGCAATATTTAAAGATTTTAAAAATTAATATTTTAGTGAGAACAAAAATAAAAAAGATCTGGGAGTAGAGTACCATTACTTCAGAGCAAAGCTCATTTTTACAGGCAGGACAACCAATTACCCCAGCTCCTAATCAAGACCTTTTCCCATGTAGGTATATTCCACTTCCTTCAATCATGCCAAACTTCCACTACTTTGGCTGGCATAATTTAGGCCTATTCAGCTGTCCTCAAGTGCCATGTAAATAACATAACATTCATGTGGCTTTGCAGGTGATAATTATTTGATTTCATTCTTTATATTTCATTTTTTAACTTAATTTTTTGTGCCTCTGATAAACAGGGTCCCAAAGCTCAAGGATCCATGCTCACTTGCCCAGTTTAGTGGGACTGCCTGGCATCATACTTGGATTCTTCAATATACATGTTAACATCCCTCAAACATCTGTTGCCAAGACCTGTCTAATTCGCCTTTTCAATATCTCTCAGATATGCCCCCTTCTGTCCTGATACTGCCACCTCCCTGGTGCAGTCTCTTTTCACCTCACACCTGGACTGTTACTGATTGGTCTGCCTGCCACAAGTCTCTCTCCACTCCAGTCCATTCTCCATTCAACTGCCGAAATTATTTTCTTAAGATGCAACTATGATCATGTCACCCCTTTACTCAATAGACTCTAGTAGCAACCTATCACCTTCAGGACCAAATATACAATCCTCTGTTTAGCATTCAAAGACTTAAAACCTAGCACCACTCCCCTTCCAATAACAACACATCTTTCAAGTCTTCTTTTTTAATTATTATTTTATCATATATATATATATATACATATATATCCCAATTATATGCTAAAACAATTTTAAACATTTTTTTTAATTTTGAATTCCAAATTCTATCCTTCCCTCCCTCTCCTTCACCCTCCTTGAGATGGTAAGCAATCAGATATAGGTTATATACATGTGCAATTATGCAAAACTTTTCCATATTAGTCATTTTGTACAAGAAGATTCAAATAAAAGAAAAAGAACAAAAGAAAGTGAAAATTAGAATGCTTCAGTCTATATTCAGTCAATATCAGTTCTTTCTCGAGGCGGATCATATGCTTCCTCATTAGTCTTGGGATTGTCTTGGATCATTGTATTGCTGAGAATAATTCAGTCATGCACAGTTCTTCATCAAACAATATTGCTGTTACTGTATACAAAGTTCTCCAGGTTCTGTTCATTTCATTATGTATCTGTTCATGTAAGTCTTTACAGGTTTTTCTGAAACCATCCTGCTTGTCATATCTTATATAACAATAATATTTTATTACAATCATATAATACAGCTTATTTAGTCATTCCTCAATTGATGGGCATCCCCTCAATTTCAAATTCTGAGTCACAACAAAAAGAGCTATCATAAATATTTTTGTACAAATAGGTCCTTTTCCCTTTTTTCTTTTATATCTTTGGAATATTGACCTAGTGGTGGTATTGCTTTATCAAGGGGTATGTACAGTTTTATAGCCCATTGGGAATAGTTCCAAATTGCTCTCTTGGATGGTTGGATCAGTTCACAACTCTGCCAAAGTGCATTAGTGTCCCAGTTTTCCCACATCCCCTCCAATATCCAACATTTTCCTTGTCACATTAGCCAATCTGACTGGTGTGAGGGGGTACCTCATAGTTCTTTTTGTGGGGGGGGGGGCCATTAAGGGTTAAGTGACTTGCCCGGGGTCACATAGCTAGTAAGGGTCAAGTATCTGAGGCAGGATTTGAACTCAGGTCCTCCTCAATCCAGCACGGGTGCTTTATCCACTGTGCCACCTAGCTGCCCCCAGTACATAGTTGTTTGCTGTTGTCTCTCCCATTAGATTGTGACCTCCTTAAAGGCAGGGACTGTCTTTTGCCATTCTTTGTACCTCCAATGCTTTAGAATAGGCACTTGGATTGATAAATAAGACTAGAAGCTGGTTTTTTAAAAAATAAAATAGATAAGTTATTAGCTAATTTGATTAAAAAGAGGAGAGGAAAACTAAATTACCATATAAAAAATTTAAAAGAATTCACAATAAATGAAAAAAGATATTTTTAGAAAGTATTTTACCCAATTATATGCCAAAAAATCCACGACTCAAATGTAATAAATGAATACTTACAAAAATACAAAATGTCCAAATTAACAGAACAAGAAATAGATAATTTAAATAATCCAATTTCAGAGAAAGAAATTGAATAAGCCATAAATGAACTTCCAAAGAGGGAAAATAACCAGGGCCAAATGGATTTGCAAGTGAATTTGATGAAACATTCAAAAAACAATTAATTCCAATGTGTATTACATAAACTATGGAAAATGCAAAGGAAGAAAGCCTACCAAATTATTTATATGACATAGATATGGTCCTGCCGCATAAGCCAGGGAGAGTCAAAACAGAAAAAGAAAACTATAAACCAATATTTCTAATGAATCTAAATGCAAAGATTTTATTTTTAATATTTTCTTTTCCCCAATTACATATAAAAACAATTTTAATATTCATTAGATGCAGAAATTTTAAATAAACTACTAACAAAGAGGCTATAACAACATAACACAAAGATTATATACTATGATCAAGTTGGATCTGGTCTTTAGGAATGCAGGGTTGCTTTAACATTAGGAAAAAATAAACCTAACCATATTAATAACAAAATCATATAGTCATATCAATTATACATGTAGATATAATATATTTATATATGTATTTTTATAATATATTAATCATATGTGTTTTGACACTCATTTTTATTAAAAACACTAAAAAACATAGAAATAAATGGACCTTTCTTTAAAATGATAAATAGTATAATAGCTAACATTTATATAGCACTTACTATGTGCCCTCTAGATGGCTCAGTGAATAGAGTGCTGGGCCTGGAGTCAGGAAGACTCACCACCCTGAGTTCAAATGTTGTCTCAGACACTTACTTATGACCCTGGGCAAGTCACTTCACCCCCATTTGCCTCAGTTCCTCATCTGTAAAATGATCTGAAGAAGGAAATGGCAAACCGCTCCTGTATCTTTGCCAAGAAAACCCCAAATGGGGTCATGAAGAGTCCATCATACACTAAAACAAGTGAACAAAAACACTGTGCTGAGCCCATCAAATATTTTACAATTATTGTTTTGTTTGAGCCCCACAACAACTCTAGGAGAGAGGGGCTGTTATTATCTCCATTTTACAGATGAGGAAAGTGTAATTGAGCCTGAGAGAGAAGACTCAGAGAGTTCCCAGGGTTAGAGAGAGGACTATGGATAATGATCCAAAAAAAGTGATTGAGGAGGGGCAGCTAGGTAGTGCAGTGGATGGAGTACCGGCCCTGGAGTCAGGAGTACCTGAGTTCAAATCCGGCCTCAGACACTTAACACTTACTAGCTGTGTGACCCTGGGCAATTCACTTAACCCCAATTGCCTCACTTAAAAAAAAAAAAAGTGATTGAGGAGTCAGGTAGAAGGAGAAATAGAATCTGGAGCAGGGGTGGGGCCAATAGTATCAAAGGAAGATGAATAAGAAAAACAATCAGATTATGGAAACAGAGACCATTGTTGTTGCTGTTCAATCCCAAAGAGATCACTACTAAATGTAAAAGCCAGAATTTGAACCCAGGGCCTCTGACTCCAAATTTAACACTTTCCACTGAACTGGTACTATTCTGAAAGCTATTTTAAATACCATGCAATCTTGACTTCCTATTTTTCTCAGATTTTTACATCTCAGGGGCTACTGATGGTATGGAAGATACAGAAGTAAAAGTCCCAAGGCTTGTCCTCAGTTTGCACTCACACAGGCAAAGTGAACATCATGTGGGAGGTGGGGAGGCAGCCTGCTTCCTAAAAACTCCAGTGGCTCCCTATTACCTTCAGCATGAAATATTAGATTCTCTGTTTCACATGAAAACTCTTCACGACGTGTCCCCTTCCTATCATTTCCATTTTCTCACAAATGACTCATCTCCTGGCACTCTTGAGGTGCAGGAGTATTTGCTGTTCGTCACACCTGATACACCGCGTCCAATCTACGTGGCTTTGAACAGGTCCTCCCTGTCTTCTTGGCATCCCTGGCTTCCTTCAGGGCTGAGCTCAAGGGGCCAGCTCTGGAAGGAGGCCTTAAGTGTCTGAGTCCTCCCCCCACTCCGATTGCTAGTGCCTTCTCCTCTAAAGTTACCTTGGATGGTATCTACTTTGTATCTTCTATAAATCTATGTACACATTGTCTCGTCCATTGGCATATAAGCTCCGAAAGGTCAGGCAGGGACTGTCTTGTTCACTGGCTGGAAAGGCAGTGTCTGAGAGTGCATACAAGATGGGGCAGCCAGGGTCTAATGGCTTCTTGGGGAGGTGGAGGTGCAGCCCTTGGAGGTGGTTCAAAGTTAGAGGATTCTGATTTGGAAGGAGAAAGGCTGTTCACACTGCTGGGGCCTGGGCTCCTGGATTGACAGTTACCATGTGCTCCTGGGTGTCACGTCACTGGGTATCCCAGTAACCCCTGTGTGTCCGTTCTGTTCCTAACACGCTGTCCCCAACCCCCTTCCCTCATCTCCCTTCCCTTCCTGCCACCTCCACCACTATAGGCTCCCTGATGTCTTCTCTGGAAAGTCCTTTCTTCTCTACTTTGAGGGGTGGCATTGTCTTTGCTGGCTGACCCCTGTACTCCTGCCCTGGGGAGCCAGCTGTGGCCTTACAGAAACCTTAGACCTAGGCTTCTTTCAAAGGCAGGTAGTTACTGGGTCCCTTTGTCAGTCTGGTGAAACATGGGGACCTTGAGTTTAAATTCTGCTTCAAACACTTACTAGTTGTGTGACCCTAGGCAAGTCACTTAACCTCTGCTTTATCCATAAAATGGAGATAATAATACATCTGCCTGCCAGGGTTGGTGTGAGGATAAAATTATATAATATCTGTAAAGTACTTTATAAACCTTAAAGTGACATATATTCTAGTTATTATTAGACTGCACTCAGTTTTTCTCCTTTGAATAGCACTTTTCTCCTATATGCCTAAGAAAATTCTTCACCCTGAAGCTTATTCCAGCCTTGGAATTCATACCTAAGGAGACATAAGTCCCCTTTATCCCTTCACCCCTGTGGCCATTCCCTTTCCCTCCCTCTCCTCTCCTCCCTCTCCCTCCCTCTCTCTCTCTCTCTCTCTCTCTCTCTCTCTCTCTCTCTCTCTCTCTCTCTCTCTCTCTCTCTCTCTCTCTCCCTCCCTCCCTCCCTCCCTCTCTCTCTCTCTCTCTCTCTCTCTCTCTCTCTCTCTCTCTTATTCTCTCTCTCTCCTCTCAGACCCTTGCTTTAAGGAGAGTGCCAAGACCAACCATGCTTCATTCCTCTCCAAGTTGCACCCCAGACTTTCTCTATCAGGCCTCAAGGCTACCTTTGTCTCTTTCTCTCCTTTCAGTTTCTACATATGAGTTGTTTTCTCCCTTTAGGGTATAAGCCCCTTGAGGGTAGAGACTTTTTTCTCTATGAGGCAGGTAGAATTCTGGGTCTAAACTCAGGAAGACTTGAATTCAAATCCAGCCAAGGACAGTTACTATGTGACCCTGAGCAAGTCATTTAACCTGTTTGCCTCAGTTTCCCCAACAGTAAAGGGGGGATAGTAATAGCACCTACCTCAAGATTGTTGTGAGGATAAAATGAGATAATATTTATAAAGTGTTTAGCACAGTGCCTAGCACTTAATAAGTGCTTGTTTCTTGTTGAAAGATCCACAAAGGAGGTCATATTTGAGCTAGGCCTGAAGGGTGGGCAGGAGTTCTCATTTAGTAATATCTTTATCAGCTTATTTTGTGCTTAACACATCCTAATTATAGAGATAGGGATTGGACTTGTGATTGAAAATGGAGGTATGGTACTTGTTTGCTGACATCCTCTGAAAGGGCTGTCTGGAACACCATGTAGGTGTACTTGTCGAGAGTCACATCCAGGCTATGTTAGAGACAGGCCTTGAAAACCCAGGTATTTATTCCTGGCTCTGAAACCTACTCTATTCATTGTGCCATGATGACTCTTATCTTAATAAAAATTATTATTATTTCTGGAGGAGAGAAGGTGAGATAAAGTTGAATTGAGAAACCTTGAACTCAAACCCCAACGCTGACACTTATTATGTAACCTTATTAGCTATGCGATGTGGGCACATCATTTGACCTCTATGTCCTAGGTAAATCCTTAGGATTTGCCTGCTAAGTCCTACATGGATTGAGATATTGCCTTTTCACATGGATTTCTAAGTAACTCTCTCCAGGGGCCCCAAATTCCTGAAGATTAGAATTATAACTTTTATATTCGTGGACTAATAGCAGGCTGCATACTTTTATCAATTCTATGATGCCTTTGATAAATTTTGTTCCCAAACCATCAGCTGTTATTGATATTTTTTAAAAATCATGGGAGCAGGTAGGTGGCACAGTGGATAAAGCAACAGCCCTGGATTCAGGAAGACCTGAGTTCAAATTTGACCTCAGACACTTGACACTAGCTCTGTGACCTTGGGCAAGTCACTTAACCCTCATTGCCCCACCAAAAAAAAAAAACATATAATAATCCAATGATGGTTTTTATTAAGTGTTTGCTATGTACAAAGTACTGTATTAAATGATGGACAGATCAGGACACAATGAAAAAGAGTCTTTGCCCACAAGGAATGAATGTCTAATTAAGGAAATACAACCTATAAACCCGTGAGTACATAGCTTGAGAATGGAGAGAGCACTAACAAGTAAAAGGATCAGGAAATATTTCTCCCAAGAACATGCACATGACGGGGGCAGAGCCAAGATGGCAGAGGAAAGACATTAAACTCACTGAGTTCCTGATACATTTACCCCCAAAAGAGCAATAAAAGAACCCCTGGAGCAGAAGAATATGCACATGAGCCTGGAAAGAAGCTAGGGATTCTAAAGGACAGAAAAAAGGATGAAATGCACACCAAGCATAGTGGAAAGGGAAGAGGAAGTAGGGAGAGTTCAGGGTAAATCCAGGCTTGAAAACCTGGAATAAAAGAAGAGTGGCAGTATTCTCAACAAATAGAAGTTTGCAGGAGAAGTAGGTTAAGGGGAAGGGAAATAATGAATTCTATTTTGGAAATGCTGAGTTTGAAATGTCTATGAAATATCTATGTGGTTAGGTTTTTGTTCAATCATTTCAGTCCTGTCCAACTCTTCATGACCCCTTTTGGAGTTTTATGGATGAGGAACTGAGGCGAACAAGGTTAAGTGACTTGCCCAGGGTCACACAGCTAGTAAGTGTCAGATTTGAACTTTTTCTAACTTCAGACCCAATGCTCTATCCATGGCACCACATAGCTGCTCCTGATATCTGGTTAGAGCTGTCCAACAAGCAACTGGAGATCATAGGATTAAAAAATAAAGAAAGGAAACAAGCATTTATCAAATGCCTCCTATGTGCTAAATATTGTGCTAATCACATTAAAAACATTCTCTCATTTGATTTGCACAGCAATAAGTAGGTACAATTATAGTCCTCATTTTGTAATTGAGTAAATTGAGTCAAACAGAGCTTAAGTAACTTGCCCAAGGTCACATAGCTGGTAAGCATCTAAAGCAGAGTTTATACTCAGTTCTTCCTGTCTCCAGTTCTAGCATTCTATCTACTACCCAATAATATTGCTTTGTTATGATTATTTCATCATCATCCTCAAGACCAAATGAACTTGAACACTTTTGAACAGTTTTCCTCATCTCACCCTTATCCTCTGCCCACGGTTCATGAATCTGTAAGCTAAAGGGACTTAGACTGGCATTTATATGATTGCTCCTAATGACAGATCAATTAGTGAGATATCACACTAGTCAAAGATCCAATTAGGCCCTGAATGTTGACTTAATAGAAAGTCACTCTGAGCAAAGAAGGATGGGTATTTGGAGCAAAAAACAGCAGTTTCACATATGGTAGATGACAGGTTAGATGATCCTCAGATTAGCATTTCACATATCAACCAGGTTCAAGTGTAATTACTTTTTCCATAAGGACAAAACTGCTTTTAATCTTTTTGAGATTTGAAGGAGAAAAAGGGGCAGGCAATACTGAGACAGGTCCAACTGCCATATGCCTCTCTCTCTTTCTCTCTTTCTCTCTCTCTCTCCCCTCCCTCCCCCTCTCTTATGTTTTTGCTTCATTTTAATAATAGTTTCTGCCACAGAATAGCTTTCAGATTCTTCAAACCTGTTAGTTTTAAGGATGTTGAGAGAACAGATGTTTCTTAAATGGAAAGTATAGTGATAGAAATAATTTTTCATCATCTTCCTAAATGGCTAGAACATTGCCCATTGTATGAGGCAGATGAGATACCACCATTGTCTTCCGCGTAAGGTCTACTCAAGTACCAATAGACAAACCAGACAAACAGGGTGATCCAAACTTTTACCACAAATTCTCACAAGTCTCCACCAGTTAAAATAAAGCCCTTGTCTTGGACAACCATCCATTGAGCAGAAGTAAGCTAAGAACTAGCTGAATTGCTAAGTGTTGCCTTCAACATTAAAATTTGGTTGTCTGTTTCATCAAAATTCCAAATAAATTAGAATTCCCATTTGTAAGTATGCCTGATCTAATACATGGAAACCCAGGTATTTAACTCCTGTCTCTTGATTCATTTTATTCAAAAGCAGTTAACAATTTGGAAATTTACAAAACCCTAGGGTGGGAATATTTATTCTGCAGGTACCACCAAGATGATTTAAGTTAAAGCCCATTCCTTCCTCTAGCCTTTTCTTTTCTTTTTCTTATACAAAGAATTTCCCAATTGTCCTGGAAGGCAAATAGTTGGGGTTTTTTTTGTCTTCTTATGTTATCAATCACAACTTATTACAGAGCAATGCTCTAAGAGGCAATGTGGTATAGTAGAAAGAATAGTGGGCGTGGAGTACAAAGACCTGAGTTTAAGTCTTAGCACTACCACTAGCAAGCCATGTGGCCTTGGATAGATTACTTCATCCAGAGGTGTGCTGGTTAATGTTTAACAACCAACTCTCTGGGGGGGAAATGTACACAGGACATGTCTTTTTTTAAGTTTAATTTGCATTATCAACATTTCCCTATCATTTTCTTAAGTCTATAGACAATCAACAAAACAAGAAATCAAACCCTGATTTGTGGTCTTTGCCAATTTCCAAGGTATATATGCTCACACTGAAAATTTAACTATCAGCTCTTATGAGCCAGTTCAAGCTGACCCCAGCCATGCCTGACTTCACCTTTCTGAGGCTCAATTTCATCATCTCTAGAATAGGACCAAGAATAATCCTTCCACTACATGTCTCCCAGTATTGTTGAGAATCAGATGAGCTCCCCTGCTTCTTGCGAGTATGAATCATTGTAATCTATCCCATCCATCCCAAAGAACTACCCATACCTGATGCTTTCTCCTTCAACAGCCTCTTTCTCTTGGATAGCCATAGTCTTTCATAGGTTTTCCCCAGTCATATTTCCAGATCTGAAAGACCTCATGATCTAGTCAAACCTAACTCAAAAACTGTTGATTGATTTTTATTGTTCCAAGAAAATTGCACTAATTTAAACAAAGAATAGTATGAATAAACATTCAAGGGAATTGCCCAAGGTCCCTCAGTTGGTTAATGGAAGAGTGGAACCTCAAATCTAGCCCTCCTGATTACTATTTAATGCTACCCTGAGTCATAACCCTGTCTAGAAGCCTTGGCTTCAGACACAGAATGAAAAATATTGGAGTAGCAGATATGCCATCATGTTTTGCTCTATTTCACGTCCATAAAGCTCAGCTCTAACCAGAATTAGCACTGTTACATACTCACATCCATTACCATAAAGGGAATAGGGAAAAAACATGGCTAAATTAACACACACATACACACACAAATACACACTGTTATGACTGTGCAAATATTTCACTTCCCCTATGTGGGCTCCATCTCTTCATTTATAAAATGAAGACCTCCAGCTCTGAATCTGTTTTCCTATGATCTTTTGAAGTCTCTGTCCATGTCTTACTGGTATCGGTAGGGAAAGGATGAAGAGATTCAGTTTCAGGGTGCCGTAAACCAGAAGGCATTTTCCTGTTAGCTAGGGTAGCTATAGCATTACAAAGAAAGTCAAGGAGTATTAACAACAATAATATATTTAAATGGTGTTTTATATTTTAGGAAGAGTTTTTTCTCACAACAGCCCTATGAGGTCAGCAGGGCAAGTGTTACTATCTGCTACAAGTGAAGAAATGGGTGAAGAGAGGTCCAGTGACTTGACCTGGGTTACACAGCTAGTAAGATGCTAAATGGGAATACAGCTCACTGACTCTGAGTACAGTAATTGCTCAGGCTTTCTCCCCTTTGAATTCAGTAGAATGCAAGCTCTTTGAAGGGAGATTTTTTTTGTCCCTGTAGTCCCATTTCCAAATACTATTCCTGATGCATAGGAAGAACTTAATGCTTGCTGGAAGAATTTGAGCTGAACTCCTATAGCATCTATTTTGTAAACCATCCATTAATATGTGGCAAGTGAACTTGCTATCTTGAATAGTCATTTTTTCTGTGTTTATATCTCATCTATCCAAAAGAGAGTATAAGCTTCTTGAGAGCAATGACTTTGTCTTAGACTTTTCTGTATCTCCCATAATGCCTAGAACATGCTTCACACATAGTACGTGTTGACTTAAAGTAGGCTGTATGCCAGTACATACATGGTACAGTATAGGGCACTGAACCCCCAAATCAGGAAGACCTGAATTCAAATCCGGTCTCAGGAAACTTCCAGGTCTTGTGACCAATAAGATGAAGACCTAGCCATTTTCTCTGATCCTCACAGCCTCCCAGACTTCTCCAAAACAGAAATTGTCCGTGAAAGATAAAAGGCAATTTCAGCTGTCTCCATGATCTAGCACACCCAGGACCTAAAGCAAGGTTTTAAAAAGCCAACTAATGAACTGTCCACTATCCTGACTTCATGTAGCAATCCTTCCCCTACTACCTAGCATGCTATCAGAAGGAAGGCTGTCCTGACCTGCCCAAGGACCCAACCCCCAGGCTTGCAAAAACACCTGAGAAATTTCCACAATCCCCCTTCCCTCTTTCCAGTGCTATGAAGACCTATGTTCATTGGAAAACTTCCTGTTCATATTCTTTGACGATTTATCAGTTGGGGAATGACTCATATTCTTATAGATTTGATAGAGTCCTAATTACTATTTGTGAATTTCCCTCCATCTTAGTTTTACTTACTATTTTCCTTCTCAGCCTCTTTTTGCCCTATTCCTGTTACCTTATTTCCCCCACATCCTCTTATTCCTTATTTTACCCCCCTAAAATTCTCTCCCTTGCCTTCTCCCCCCCACCCTCCTAATCTTATTCTATATACCCTTTTAAAAGTCCCTCCCCCACCCTATCTCCCAGTTTTCTCACCTTTCTAGAAGTTCAGAAGACTTCTAAACCTTTTCAGATGTACACTGTTTCCTTTTCAACCCAGATGACAGTAAAGTTCCACCATTAGCAGCCATCCACCCCTAGCTGTTTCCTCTATATTAGTTCTTCTTACAGAAGTTTTCTGGGCCTTCAGTGGCTATGCTGCAGCAGCATTATATGCTTAAACAGTTTTCTGTAGGAGAGTGGAGGGAAAGAGGAAAAGTTCTGCAAGTGACTAAAAGAAAGACCTCCAAACACAAGATAAAAAAGTCAAATAATATAAGACTATTCTGCACCCACCAGAAAACACAGGAGAGAGTGGAATAATATGTTCAACATAGCTATGAAGTTCAAGATGTAGCCCTGAGTGACCTACCCTGCAAATATGATCTTAGCTATAAATAAATTCATTTATAAAGAGGCATTTGATACATTTTTAGAAAGAAAACCAGTTCTGAAGAGGTTATTTGCTTCTTGAAAGCCCCAGACAACAAAAATGCAGGAAGGATGAACAAATGCAGAAGCCAAGGACAGCAATAGCAACAAAAAAAACAGTAATAGACTTCTTTCTGAATTTACACAAGGAGACAGGATGAAGGCAGAAATCAACTGGAACGTAAGAGAGAAAGGAAGACCTGGGACATTACAGACAGAACCTTTTTGACATCCTACCTAGAAAAAAATATTTTTTATGGGACTACATTACAAAGTGAGAAGGTGCTTGAAAAGGGAATGTGGGGGCAGCTAGGTGGCACAGTGGATAAAGCACCGGTCCTGGATTCAGGAAGACCTGAGTTCAAATCCAGCCTCAGACACTTGACACTTACTAGCTATGTGACCCTGGGCAAGTCACTTAACCCCCATTGCCCCACAAAAAGAAAAGGGAAAGTAAAGGGGTAGAGGGGATTGTGTGATATGCCTGATTCAAATCAAGTACTAGCAATGAAAGGAAGGTGACCTTTGCAGTCTCTCAGGAAGAGTTCCACTGATTAATGGGTGGAGACATGTTCTCTAAAGGGAGATGAGGACTTTATGCTGGGTATTGTCTGGGAGATTTGGTACTTGAAAAGACCACACATCCTACCTTGGGAGAAGGGGAAATGCCTAGGAGTAACTTGTACCTGGGAGAGTATAAGGGCATGAACCCAGAAAGGAGATTTTGAGGAAAGTTGAGAAAGAAGGAAACCATGAGAAGGTATAGATCAATGGTGAGCTGCATGATCAGGGACATTGTGGGGAGTGGGAGTGGGCATCCTACCATACATAGGTCTGGGTCCTCTCTATCTATCATCTCCAGGAATTGACATTGTTCTAGAAATGAGACATAATGAAAAAGGGGAATCCATGGAGCAAGCACCATTAGGCAGTGGCAGAAACTGTCTAGAGAGAGGAACCCAGAATGGATAGCTTGGAAGTTCTGATTCAGTGATAAATATAGAAAATAGAGGGATACCAGATAATTACATAAATCTTGAACCAGAGAATAAGGGTCTCAAATGGACAAAATGAGAGAACTGATCATGAAGAGAATGAAATGCTCTAGAAAGGGGTGCAAAAATGAAATGTTAAAAAAACAAAGAACAGGACTAGTTGAAGGGGAGAAGAGGAAGATGGAAATCACTTGACTAAGAGTAATAAAAGAGAGGAAGAATTAAATATCAGATAAAAACAGGAAAGGGAAAGGAATTAACAAGCAAATCTAGCCTCACTGACTAATTGGGTGAGCCTGGGCAAGTCACTTAACTGTTGTCTGACTCAGTTTCTTCATCTGTAAAATTAGGATAATAATATTAGCATCTAACTTCAAGAATTGTTGTGAGGATAAAATGGGATATTTGTAAAGAGTTTTACAAATCTGGAAGCCCTATATAAATGCCAGTTGGTGCCATTATTATTATTATTATTGCAGTATTCATCCTCCTCAGGTAAGGCCAAATCATATTCTCTTTCTCTACTATCCTCAGTTCCTAAACTTCTCAAAATGAAAGCAGATCATTGGTTTCCACCAAAAAAAAAAAGTGTCCACAGGGTTTAGATGCATCATGCCATTTCAGGATTATCCTATGTCAGAGGAAGTTAGAAGGAAGGTACCACAGTATGTGCACCAGGTATGTGCTGTCCATGGTAGTAAATGACCAGAAACAGCAACAAATTCTGAGCCTCTGAAACTCACAGAGTTAATCCAGGGAAAGTAGTACTTATTTTAGTCCCAAATATCATGAAAGACAGTCAAAAGGAAGTGACTCAGCTGTATTTGATTTAAAACATGAAGTAGTGCTCCTCAATTTGAAACATCAGTTTGAGAGCAATGAGCAGCTATTAATACCATCATCCAGGCACTAGATATGGCATCAGGTAATGGGTTCAAATTATGACTCTGGACCTTATTACTCGTGGGAATTTGAGAAAATTACTTTGCTAACTCAACTGCAAAGTAAGGGGGTTGTAGTAGAAGATCTCTATGGTCTGAAACCACAGGATGCAATATTCCAACAATGACCAAAGATTTAACTAGTCTGATCAAAACAAGGATCTAAGACAATTCCAAAAAACCCATGATGAAAAACATATTCTTCCTCCAGAGAGAAAATTAATGAACTCTGAGTGTACATTGAAGCACACTTTTTATACTTTATTATTTTTGTTTTGTGTGTTTTCTTTTGCAACATAGCTAATATAGAAATATGTTTTGTACAACTTAACATGTACAAATAATCAGTATCAATATTGCTTGCCTTCTCAAGAAGTGGGGTAAGAGGGAAAGGAACATTTTTGAAAAATTAATGTTAAAAATTTTAATGTAATTTGAAAATATTTAAAGAACTAAAAATACATTTCAAAATTTTTAAACCATATGGTGTTCTGATCAATGGATACCTGGAAACCATGGTTTCCTTCCTACAACCAAACTCCATTCTCAGCTACTTAAAGAGCTGGCTGAAGAGGAAAGAGGATAAAACTAGAGATTCCAGTTAAGAGAACATAACAGGGGGCAGCTAGGTGGTGCAGTGGATAAAGCACTGGCCCTGGATTCAGGAGGATGTGAGTTCAAATCTGGCCTCAGACACTTGACACTTACTAGCTATATGACCCTGAGCAAGTCACTTAACCCTCATTGCTCTTCAAAAGAGAGAGAGAGAGAGAGAGAGAGAACATGAACATGGCAGTCTTGGGGGCAATTTGGGAATATAGCAGGTGAAGGCATATTTCAATGAATCATTCCATTGCCATTTATTGAGTAGTTCCTATGCTCAAGGCCCAGCAGAAAAGACTAAGAAGAATACCTAGTTAGTGCCTGCCCTGACAGAGTTGATAATCTAATAAAGGAGATAAGACATGTTTGCAAATGCCCTAATGGGAAGTAGAATGTCAAAGAACAGTAAGAGAGAGGATTATTTATAAATGCATGAAAGGAGTCGATGGTCCTTCTTTCCAGTGCAGACCTAATCCCACTTCTGCTCAGGGATCCCAGCACCTTTCTTTGTTCCAGGCCTACAGAAGAAGAAGTTATTCCTGAGATAATTTCTCCCATGCAATTCAAAGAGTAATGAATTTAGAGTCAGAGAATCTGGATTCAAATCCCAGATCTGTCTCTTAACCACCTGTGGGAGGTCAGACAAGTCAATTAACTTCTTAAGTCTCTGTTTTCTCTTCTATAATATGAGTGTAAGATTAAGTGACCTCAAAGATCCTTTCTTTTTTTCCAATTTATTTATTTTTTAAATGCAATAAACATTTTTATTTATAGTTTGGGGATCCAATTTTTACTCCTTCTTCCCTCCCTCCCTTCCCCCCTCCCTGAGGTGGCAAGCAATCAGATATGGGTTATACATGTATGATTATGTAAAACATTACCATATTTGTCATTTTGTACAAGAAAACTTGATTAAAAGGAAAAAAATGAAAGTGAAAAATAACATGCTTCAGTCTGTTCCATAAATATCAGTTCTTTCTCAAAGATCTTTTCTACCTCTAAATATGTGATCTTATGATTTTATTTCTACCTTCCCATCCATTCCACTCATTAGAAATCTACTGGAGTATTACACAGGAACTATTTCCCCTCTTGTGTTTGCTTCAACATGAGAAACTATTGGCTTCAGATTAAAATGGTATCCATTTTTTCCCAGCCCAGAACATT
Source organism: Dromiciops gliroides (assembly GCF_019393635.1). Taxonomy (NCBI): domain Eukaryota; kingdom Metazoa; phylum Chordata; class Mammalia; order Microbiotheria; family Microbiotheriidae; genus Dromiciops; species Dromiciops gliroides. The sequence goes on from NC_057862.1 coordinate 86,565,285, forward strand.
GTGACTGCCAAAGATACCAGCTTCATTTTCATACACATTGCCCACTGCCTCATGCTCTGAGGCACTTCTTATCTTCAGAAATGTCAGTGAGTTTCTCTGAGAAAAACTAGGCTCAATAGCCTGACCCTCACTAGAGTAAGATTATAGGCATATCTGTCACAAATGAAAATACTATATTTATGTCTCAGTGAAATACATTCATTGGTTTAAGTACCCAAAGTCCTCCAGGGAGTGCCACAAATCCACATAACATTCCCAAGTACTCAGTTTTGTATTTGGGTTTCTGATTTAGCTGACAGATGTGTAACATCACAGACTATACAGCCAGACAAATCCCTAGTGATGAAGGGATCAAAGATATAAGTTATTTCAGTTAAGGTAGGTTTTACTCAGACTCACAAATTCTCCCTACAGATTCTGCCACCCTAGATACTAGTAATGATAATGACAATGATAACTGTTGGAAACATCAGTGCTAATTGGGCATCTCGTGGGAAGTGAGGATCGCTTACAATTTGAGATAATTCAGAAGGCAATATTTCTAGACACATCATATTCATGGGTTGTTTTACCCAAAATAGGATACTGTTAATGTGCTTGATTAATAGAGCCCACACACTTAGCATGAATTTAAATATTTATCAGTTTTTTAAATAATTAGAATATAAATAATACTAGCACTTTGAATCCTATTTCCTTTAAAGGTTATGTTTATCTCACATATTATTATATCATTTCACAAGGGAACAAAATTTATCCCTAATTTACAGATAGGGAAACTGAGATCCAAACCTGCTAAATGAAATTGCTCAAAGACATATTACTAAGGTTGCAATAGGACTGGACTAAAAAATTCCTTAACTAATATTTTTTCTAATCCTACTTCTTGAGAAGAAGAATCGTTGAATTATGCAGCTTTTTAAAAACCTTGTCTATCTCTTTACAACATATGCCTTTGAAGAATGGAAAAAATCATTTACAGTAAACTGAGTTGAATGAAGGTATGTGCTTTTGGAAAGATAGATTATGATCATAAGGTCATAGGTTTAGATCTGGAAGAGGCCATCAAGTCCAACTCACTCATTTTACTGATGATTTTACTGAGGCTTAGAGATGTTAAGTGACTTACTTAGGGTCACACAGCTCAGTGGGATTTGTACCTATATTCTTTTTTTTTTTTTACATATAAGGTATTTTATTTTTTCCATTACATGTAAAGATAGTTCTCAACTTTTGTTTATACAAGCTTTACAATTTCAGGTTTTTCTCCCCCCCTCCCCTCCCTCCCCCCTCCCCTAGACAGCAGGTAATCTGATATAGGTTATATCTATATATCTATATATCTATATACATATACATATAGATATATAGATACATACACACATACATATACACATAATAACATTAATCCTATTTCTGCATTAATCCTGTTACAAGAGAAAAAATCAGAGCAGTGATGCAAAACCTCAAAATAGAACAAAAAACAACAGCACCCAAAACAAAAGAAATAGTATGGTTCAATTGTACCTATATTCTTGACCGCAAGTCCAGTGTGCTATGTACTATGCCACATTGTCTCAAAAAAAGTTAGGGCATACTATACTATGCTGGTAAAATTCCATTGTAATTAATTGTATAGGACACTCAAATTGTTGTTTGTTTTTCTACATTTGGGCATTCTGTTAAAATGTATACCTTTTGGTGGCGGCTAGGTGGCGCAGTGGATAAAGCACCGGCCCTGGATTCAGGAGTTCCTGAGTTCAAATCTGGCCTCAGACACTTGACACTTACTAGCTGTGTGACCCTGAGCAATTTACTTAACCCCCATTGCCCCGCAAAAAAAAAAAAAAAAAAAAAAAGTATACCTTTCTAGAAGTCATATATCCACTCTTCAGGCCTAGATATGAGAAAGAAACTAAGGCTTCAAAATTAAGAATCAGTTCATTTATTTTTTGTTTGTTTGTTTGTTTTTGCAAGACCTCTTCATTTTGGAAGGTTACTTCAGTCCTTTAATTCATACCTCAGGAGTATCTTCACTCCTGGGGCCCCTCCCTCCAATTGGATGGATTCTCTAAAAACTTCCATTTTGTTTTTTGTTTTTTGTTTTTTTATGAGGCAATTGAGGTTAAGTGATTTGCTCAGAGTCACACAGCTAGTAAGTGTTAAGTGTCTGAGGTCGGATTTGAACTCAGGTCCTCCTGAATCCAGGGCCGGTGCTCTATCCACTGCGCCACCTAGCTGCCCCTAAAACTTCCATTTTAAAGAGGACACTCCAGCCAGCCGTCTCTTCCTTTCCGCCCCCCCATTTTTTTCTTCTCTCCCCTTCTCTCCCATGGAGATGGTTACCATTAGACACAAATATGTCTGTGTGTTTATGTATGCAAAATCATTCGTACATACTTCTATTTATTAATTCTTTCTCTGAATGCATAGAGCATCTTCCTTCATTGGTCCTTTGTAGTTAATTTGGGTGTTTATGATAGTCAATGACTTAGTTCCTCAAAGTAATTTTTAAAACAATATTGCTGGGGGCAGCTAGGTGGCACAGTGGATAAAGCACCAGCCCTGGATTCAAAAGGACCAGAGTTCAAATCTGACCTCAGATACTTGACACTTACTAGCTGTGTGACCCTGGGCAAGTCACTTAACCCTCACTACCCCACCAAAAAGAAAAAAACCAATATTGCTGTTTATACAACATTCACTTGGTTCTGCTCATTTTGCTCTTATTATTTTGTGCAAGTCTATCCATGTTTTTTTTTGAAATGGCACCTTCTTTCTCCTCCCCTCCCCCATGGCTCTTTTCAGCTTCCTTTTATGTGTTGTCTTCCCCAATTAGAATATATCACCTCCTTGAGGGAAACAAATTTCTTTTTGTTTATACTTATTCTCAGTGTTGAGCACAGTGCCTGGTACATACTATGTGCTTATTGACTAATACAGGGAATTGTTAATGAGCAAACTTCTACCATTACATGTAGTGCTTGTTCTTAGGACTAGGACTTAAACCTATGTCATCCTGACTGAAGTTACTCTTGTATCTACACTATACTTTCCATGGTGCCTCTCTATTCATTGTCATGTTTTGTTATCTTAAAAGAAGACTCTTATTTATATAGAAAAAGGCATAAATGACTGGGATACTTCTGCAGTCTATGCTCTGAGATAGCCAATGGGAAGCCTAATTCTTTGAATAAAACTCAGGCACCATTTCCCCTGGTTAGCAGTCACCTGAATTGATAGCATTATATGTAGGAGAAAATGGTCACACAAACACCATTTTTTACTCCAATCTATCCAAGTAGTAGGCCTCCAAATACAATTTTGCCAATGAGTGTAAGGGCCCTCAGTCTACTGCAACACATTTATTATGCTACTATCCAGTTAATAGCTCCTTCTTTTCATGGACTCCAAGTAGTTCATAGGTCCACTGAGGCAAAAATTCTCCCTGTAGTATCAGGAAAGAATCTGTTCAGGGATTTGTTGTTGTTGTTGTTATTATTTTTTTTTTTGGCTGGGCAATTGGGGTTAAGTGACTTGCCCAGGGTCACACATCTAGTAAGTGTTAAGTGTCTGAGGCTGGATTTGAACTCAGGTTCTCCTGAATCCAGGGCCGGTGCTCTATCCACTGCACCACCTGGCTGCCCCAGTTGTTGTTGTTTTGTTTTGAGAATAGGCACTCTTTATTCAGAAAAAAAGGGATGACATCATAAAGGCCAGCCATACTTTCACAGATACAAATTATAGGATGGGATAGATGAGTGTGAGCTACTATGCTATTTCTTATATTCTTATGCTCTTAAGAAAAATTTTCATCTCTTCATTAATCTTCAGCAAAAATTAAAATTTGAAATTGTATGTATGTATATATAAAATGAAGTTTCCAGTATCCATGCTCCCAGATCAAACACTGGAAGATCCATTTTAGGAAACCAATCACATGGGAGTGTGAAAAAAAAGCTTTGTATTTGGTATCATAAGACTGGGGTTCTAGATCTGGCTCTGTCATTCACTAGATGAGTGACTTTGGTTAACCTCTTCCCTACTATATACTTCAGTTTCCCCATCTATAAAATGAAGGGGTTGAACTAGATGATCTCTAAGGTACATTTGATGTTCCATGGTTCTACCCCTCATGGTAAATTGCATGATAGGTACCCATGATATTGTTGTTCTTTATGTTTTGTTCAGTCATTTCAATCACATCCAACTTTTTGTGACTCCATTTGGAATTTTCTTGGCAAAGATACTGAGGCAAACATGATGAAGTGACTTGCTCTGTGTCACACAGCTAGTAAGTGTCTGTGACTGGATTTGAACTCAGGAAGATCAGTCTTCCTGACTTCAGACCAAGCACTCTATCCACTGGGCCATCTAGCTGTACCTATGGTACATACTCATGATAGGGGGGTTCCATCTTGAGTTTTAATGTTGAAAAGGTATTATTAAAAAGTAGAAATAAAATCTACCTATCTGCCCAGTCACTTCACAATGGGAGACAGGTTTAATACACTATTATTTAAAATATATTAGGTGACTTGTCTGTAGTTACCTATCTAATGAGCAACAGAGAACCGAGTCTAGAATCCACATCTCTTAACTCCCTGATACATTGCACTTACGTATGTGTTGTGCTACTTACGAAATGCCATCAAGGACATGGAAATATTGGATTCCAAACTTCAGGGTGCAATATTGAATCTCTCAATCAAAAAAGGAGTCATAGAAGATAGATCTAAAGACATCCAGAAGCAGGGATAGGGCATGAGGAAGTAGAAGGGAGTAGAAGGGTGACAGTATACTATCACAATCTGCTTTTGCAAAAGGCAAAAAGAAAATTGTTCCAAAAGTAAGTTTTTCAAAGGTAAATGTCACAGTTAACCTAAGCTCCATTCAATGAACCATAGTGATAGATTTTTGTGCATGAGATATTTGAAGATATTTTTTCTATAAATTCCGTGTGCTATTAAAAAATGTTACATGAAAAGGTCAGGAATATTTTGTCACTATTGCTTTGCTCCTTACTTCTACACCAGGATTTTTCTCCATTTCCTCCCCAGCATTCCTTAGTTTGTATTCTTAACCTATTATGTAATGACATTTCAGTGTTTGAGAGATGAATTGCCCTCAGTGTAAAGTATGGCAGTGGATCTATAGCCCTAAGCGCTGCTAATTAGTTTCTAATGTAACTACAATTCTTTTGAAGAGATGTTTTCCTGCTTAAAAATCTTCTTAAAAGTATCCCTTAGGCTGAAATTAAGTTGGAAGGAGTGTTGAGGAGGTGTGAGGCGAAAGAGGCCACGAGGAACTTGGGTTACTAGCCAGTCTGACATGATTCATGGTGTCCAGGGTAAAAGGGGCCTCAACTTCTCCTGCCCGGCCAGCCATGTTCTAGTAGTGTGCAGCCGCCGAGGTGAAAGCACCACCACACTTCATCATAGTTACGACACCAAACTAATGGTTACAAATGTGTTTTCAAGGAAAGGGGAAGGGAAAAAGGGATGCTGGGAGGGGGGTTTACCAAAGGATCTATTCTGACAGCATCTGAAAGCTTTTTTTTTCCCCTGACTAAGCAGGTACTGCAGCTTTATTTATTTGCTTCTTCTTTTGTTTGTTTATATAACAGAGATAAAGATGTTTTCAGTTGCAGTATTTAAAATATGAAAAAAGGTAAAAGTCGATTTTGTTGGCTAGAACAGAAACATTTGACTTCTTCAGGGGGAGAGGGAGAGGGGGAGAGAGAAAAAGAGAGAGAGAGAGAGAGAGAGAGAGAGAGAGAGAGAGAGAGAGAGAGAGAGAGAGACTGAATATGAATGAATGAAGCAGGAAAGAGAGTAAATCCCTTTCCAGAGACCAGTTCACAGTGCTGGGGACCACAATTTGTAGGTTTCTGGCATCTTCAGTTGCTTTTCCCACAATGCATCCCCAACCATCTTTCAGCTTCATTTTGATGTATCTTTGATTTCAGTTTTTTGCTTTGTGAAATGACAAGAAGGCAATCGATATTTACCGCAGAGAGTGCTGAAGGACTCAATAGCTCCAAAGTCCTGACACCAGCACCCATAAAAAACGTTAGCTCAGATGTAATTGATTCATTATGGGCCTAATTGGCCACACAGTGAAAAACTGATGGGAAATATCGGTTACAAGTAGACCAGGGAAAGAAATATATTAAAACACTAAATTCGTCTCAATGAATTTCAGAAAAATTCTAAGCCTCCAAATGTTTAGCATTGCTATAAAAATATTTCATTTTTGCTCACCCGAAGCTACCCTTAGAGAAAATAAAAATATGTCTCATGGAGATACAAAAACTAACAATATTTTACTTTTATCATCAGACATAAACAAAGCCCTTTTTCCTCTACATTTCCAGATGATGGAATGGTACTTGACAATAATCCATCAGAGCATGTTATAATTTTCAGATGAGAGATTCCAAAAGAGAACACTAGCAATTTAGACCAAGGGGAGATGATGGCTTCCTTCTTCTTCGTGATATGAGAATAGTTTGTCAAGTATGGACTCTTTGTGAAGTAATGGAGGATTCCTCCTGGCCCCCACATTAAAATGTTTTTATTTTCATTTTCTTCTATGGCTCAGGCTTGATTGAAGCCATTTATTAATAAGTGAGTGCATGAGGAAGCCCAGAAAAAAGGTTTGAACACTACTGATCTATCCCTGGGCCAGAAAGAAAATGGTTTCCAATTCCGACAATTCACCAATCCTCTCCTGTGATATTCAGAGGACCCACTCCAGAAGATTGAAGCACAAATTAGACTCTAATGTACATATTTCACAGCATCTCTGAATCTCGGAGTTATAAGAGACTTCAGAGGGGCATTTACTCTAATATGCACATAAGCAAGAATCCCCCTACACCATACTTAACAAGTGGATTATCTAGTCTCAGCCTGAAAAACTCTGAGGGGCAATAAACATACCTCCCAAAGGTATAGAATCTTCTAATGTTAGAGCTGGAAAGGACTTTAGAAATCATCTAAGCCTTCTCATGTCTAGAGCTAGATCTTTTCAATACAGTCTATAAGATCCTAAGAGTTTTGTTTGGGGGTTATTATGCTTTCTTTCTTTCTTTCTTTCTACATTTTTGTCAGGTGCCATTTGTAATGGAAGTTCATTCAAATTCCAAGGTAGTTTTCAAATAAACTGCTGTTGGCTGGAAGGAAGGAAGGAAGGAAGGAAGGAAGGAAGGAAGGAAGGAAGGAAGGAAGGAAGGAAGGAAGGAAGGAAGGAAGGAAGGAAGGAAGGAAGGAAGGAAGGAAGGAAGGAAGGAAGGAAGGAAGGAAGGAAGGAAGGAAGGAAGGAAGGAAGGAAGGAGGGAGGGAGGGAGGGAGGGAGGGAAGGAGGGAGAGAGAGAGAGAGAGAGAGAGAGAGAGAGAGAGAGAGAGAGAGAGAGAGAGAGAGAGAAACTTATACCAAAATAGTTAAAAAATTAAAATGATTTGTTCAAGGTCAGTTAGTTAGTGGAAGATGAAACTATAATCCAAGCATCTTGACTCCCAATTATAATGAATACTGCTTCCGTAAGAGAAAGCTTCACTGTAATAATCATAAAAAAAATCAACTAATGTCTTCCTACCAATTCTTCTCTTCTCCAAAAAAAAAATTTTTCTTTCATTATTCCTCACATAATAACATAATAAATGCTCATTGTATTGGTTTCAGTTGAATTAGACATGGATCCTGGCACCTCTGCCAATTGACTTATCAAGTGAGCTATGGGTAACAGATGGTACCAGTCCCAGATGGAGGGGTAGTGGAGGCAGAGCCTGAGCTTTCCACTTTTATTTTTGAGGAAACGTTCTAGAGCTCTGGTGCGATACAGGGTGGAGAATGTCATTGGATCCTTCTTTTAGATTAAAAAAAAAAAACTCCTGCAGGACCACTAGCTCTGATCTGATTAATGAATAGATCTAGCTCTGGGAGCCAGGGGGAACTGTATAATCAAATGGTCCAACTTCTTTGTCTTGAGCATAGCAAATGCATCCAATAATCCTGGTACTGAGGAGGGGGCTCTGCAGGGAAATCTGGCTACATGGGCCATACAACTGTGTTAAGCAATGTATGTGGGAGATTACTGGGAGCAAATTATACTCAAGTCCCAAATGATGGCTAGGTTGTGTTGTGTCGGTTAGCTGATTCCCAGAACTACCAGGAAGTGGGAAGAGTGGGCTACATTTAGACTGAACATATTTTAATGTTTCTATAGGCTGCAAATACTCCATGCCATAGGAGTCAATCTTCATGAGTTGTTATGATCAAGAAAATTCATCACCCAATGACCAGCCTTCTAGAAATCAGCCTCTGTGAGCCTGGTTCCCAGATAATGGACCTATAATTCATTGTTCAGAGTCCTTTTCAGCTTTGTAGTACCTGATAGAGCTTGGGCTCCACTGGACAGATCTGACTTTTAATAACTCAAAGTTACTCTTAAAATATTATAAGGCAGTGGTGGAGGACTTGAGTGTGTGTGTGTGTGTGTGTGTAAGGATACCTATAGGGAATTTGACCTGTGATTTCACTGATATAAGAAATTCTTAGGTGAGAAAACTCCCCATGCCAATGCATGTCAGCCTTTCCTCTGTAATGTACAGACTTACAGAGTTTCCTAGAGAATAGAGAGGTGGTTAAGTGATGTGTCCAGGGTCACACAGCCAAGATGTGTCAGAAATAGAATTTGAATCCCGGTCTTACTGGCTTCAAGACCAGCTCTCTATCCACTCTGCTACTTTGCCTCTGCATGTGTGTTTATGTGTTTGTTTATATGTATATATACAACAAAACCACAGATATACATGTAGACACAGATATGTATGTATATCTGTGCATACATTTGCACATGTGCCAATACAATACATATAAAAATAATATATATTATAATTATGTGTGATGACTATACATAGTATATAATAATAGGTATAATTTAATACCTAAATTTATGTATAATACATTATACAAATACATAAAGGCCTATACTAAATTTATCCATATATTATGTATACTTTAATTTATATATTTAAAAATAAGTGCATTTTAATGTAAAATCTTCTTATGAACATATCTAAATTATTTTACATATATATAATTAATGTTGAGTCAGAAGTAATCTTTGTGATTTTCTAGTCCAACTTACTCAATTTACAAATAAAGAAACTAAGGTCCAGAGAGAAAAATCAATTCACCCAAAACCACAGAGGACCAGAACTCAGGACTTCAATTTCCCATGGACTTTCCACAGTACCAAATGGCCTCCTGATTTTTCAGTCCAATTAGCAAATTTGAGAGACTTGAGAACCTAAGACATTCCACATGAAGTTGAAATACTTCCCAGGCACATCCAAGAAAATAGATTAAACTATGTGACAGATGGAGTAATAAAGTTTCCACGAAGTGTAACTTCAAGCAAATTAAACTCATTCCATTTGTCACAAGATCCATGAGTGTTAAGACCCATTATTTTGTGTCAAGTTCAATAGTTTGAGGGTTAATAGAAGCAGCACATTACTTTCAGCTGGCAGTCTCATCTCCTCATTTGTTCTCAGGCAGCTGGGATGTGGCTATGGGGTCTGAGCAATTGGGTTAAATTGACACTGTGTCTTGCTTTGACAATATACTAAGCATGTCTTGAGCCATTGGTTAGTAGGGATGCAAATGAAAATGTGTAATCTGAACCAAAATAGAGTTTAGGAACCTTTCAGAAGGCAGCAGGTTCATTATAGACCTGCAAATAATAACTGTTTTCCCTTTTTAAAATGCATTTTCCTTCTTGGAATGCATCAGGCTTTGTTCCCAAAGTATTTATCCATGTAGATTTCTTTAAAAGAAAAATCAGCTTTCTTATATTGAAGTGTCCTTGCAATACAAAACCAAAAGCACCATTCTTTTTCTATTGACCTGATGAGGATAACCTGTCTACTTCCTAGATAGATATTTGTGTTTTTATGTTTGCTTTCACATTTATGAAATGGCATTATTTTGCAGAATCCTCTAATGTGAGAGCTGGAAGGAGCTTTGAAGATCATCTCATTTTACAAAGTAGGAAACTGAAGTTCAGGGAGGGCAACAAAGTTATACAACAAAGTTCAGGTTATACAACAAAGCAATGGAAGAGGCAAGATTAGAATTCAGGTGGTGGTGATGGTGGTGGCAGCAGCAGCTGTGATAGTTATTCTCAAAGTTCAAACTCAAAGTCCAACCTATCATCTCTATTTGGGGTTTGGTAGGGGATATCCAACAGAGGAATGCATAGCATTCACTTTGTGTGTCCTAAGACCAGTCAATCAATAAACACTTTTTAATGCCTACTATGTACAGGCACTGTGCTAAATACCAGGGATACAAATACAAAAATGAGAGTCCCTGAATTCATGGCTAATGCAGAAAGACCATATACAAAAGGAAGATGAGAAATAGTGGGGGTGGTGGGAGGAATGAGCAGGACCAGGCAGGGGACTGGGGCATGATGAAGAACATAAGTGCATCTAGGACACTAGGCTAGAATTCTATCTATCTGTTCCCTCAAGTGTTGTTAGACTAGGGGATGTGGTTTTCAGGTTTAAGGTAAACTTCTGGTTTCTGTTCATTACTAGGAAAAGAAAGATGACTGCCTTCCCACCAAATACCAGTTCCCATGAACATCCATAGTAAGTAGCAACACCATAGTTAATAGCAGAGAACCCACTTGTCCAAGTCAATAGCAAAACAGAAATCAGAGAAAGTATACAAAGGAGAATATATGCCAGATAATACAGAGTAAAGTATCAAGGTAACTTAAATCAACCAGGAGAGTCCCAGATCTCACTGAAGGGGAAATTCCCTGAAGTCTCTAGGGTGGCAAGTTTGGGAAAGGGACACTGATGGAGCCTGCTGGCTCTTCTCAGGTCAGCTTCTTACCAGGCTCATTTTCTCTTCAGCAACCTGAAGTGGGGTTGGCATCATCCATGTCCTCTCTCAGAATTGGAAGCCAGGATCACCTGAAATGACTGCAGAGCCCAAAGAGGCTGAAGAAACTTAAAGATCTGAAGAAAGCAGAGCTCTCCCCCCAACCCTGTCCTGCCCCTCACACACAGAGAGGGCACTGATCTCCACTAGTGAGGAAAGAGCTCCCTATCAAAGCTTTGGCTCTGGAATTCAGGTGGCATAAGGGAATGGAAGGTTTTGATGAGATCTAGAGAGAGAGAAGGAGGGAAGGATCATGTTTATCTGTGGAGATATTAGATGGGCTGGTAAGGAAAAATTGGGTGAAGGAAAAATAATTTTATTACTGACATGTAGGTAGCACTTTAAGACTTAGAAAATACTTTCCATACATTATCTAAGTCAACCCTTACAACAAGCCTAACAAAGTGCCAAGTATCATTATTCCTATTTTATGGGAAAGGGCATTGAAGTTCAAGTGTATCTAAGAGTCAAAGCAGGAAACCACATTTATCTGAAGACATGTCTTCAATTGCAAAAATTTGTGTTAAGTGCCTACTATGTGCAAGGTTCTGTACTAGGTCTTGGGGGGACAAAGGTTTTATTGATATAACAGAATCACTGACCTCAAGGGGTTTCCTTTCTATTGGAGGAATGGGACGCATACACAGGTAATTATAATACAAGGTAAGATGTGCCTGAGCAAAGTAGGAATGCAGATGAAGTGCTACTGGAAAAGTTGAAGAGAGAGAGAGAGCACTTTTAGCTGGAGGGATTAAAGAAGGCTTCACAGAGGAGATGACATTCATACTGAAGAAAACAGGGATTCCAAAAGGCAGAGATGATTGGCTGTATTTCAGGAATGCAACGTACAATCTTAGACACATGCTCAGGGTCACACATCTAGATGTATCAAGGATAGGATTTGAATCTCGTTCCTCTTTACCCTGAGATAAGATCTCTATCCCCTACACCACACTGTCTCTCAGAGTCATTTTGACAGGTGTTTAGCAGATGGGCCTGGGCAAGGGACAGTCTTCAGATTGCCAGTCATTAGCTTTTTTTCCATTATACTCCACTGCCCCACTGGCCTTAAGAAGATCAAAGACTTCAAAAAATACACAAAATCTAGATTTCTACTCCCACCCCTTTTTACCTCTAACATCAGGTGTTTGGGAGAACCACCACTTCCAGGGGCACACTAATTGCTGCAAAAATAGGAATGCTCTGTCATATTATAAAAGACCCCATTGGATACAAGAAATTGAGAATTCTAAGGGAAATGACTAACAACATTGGCCAACCTTAGGGAAGACTCTTACCTGCCTCTCCAGTCACCCAATCAATCAGATCTGCGTAGTTTGTGCAGGGCATTACTGTTCTCCAAACTCAAGTGCCCAATCATTTGCATTTTGCTTCCTTTTTCTATTGAGTTCTTCCAGCTCTCGCACAGAATATCCACTGGGGCAGAGCCACAAGCATTAAATTATCACCAAAGCTCTAGGCAAGTGAAAAAGGAAGGCTCTGAAAATACCAGGGACAATAAGATAATCAACCCCCCTAAGAAGTCTACTCCACCTTACCCATCTCAATTGGGTCAACATGTAATCTTTGATGCTCTCTCCCATTTCTCTACACAGCTCCAAGGCAGCACTGTGAGCCAACTCATGTTTGTGCTCATTATTTTTCCTGTCAAACTTTTGGTGCAAAGGGAAGATCATTTGCAAATAAGGCAGAGAATTTCAAGAGGGCTTCTCATGCAATTCACTATGCATAGGAATTGGGTACCCTCCCACAGAACTATCCACTGGCTACCTTTTTGTTCGACTTTTACTGAGAGATTTTGCTTCTGTATGTAGATATACATTTTTAAATGTTCTGTTTTTAAATTGTTTTTCTCATCATGTTTTTCAGTCTACTTCCAATTTGTCCTCTGGGGACCAATCTCCCAAAATGAGCACACTGCTTCCACCAAACCGCTCAATGGAGAGGGGGTAGGGAGAGAGAGAAGACAGACAGACAGACTGTCTGCAGCAAAACTATTTAATTTGAACTGGTTGCCCCCTCTGAAAAATGATGTCGACATCAGATAAGGAGACTGGCAGTTTAAAATTGTTCCATCAGGACCAGTTGCCTGTTTTGAAGCTCATTCCAGACAATTGAAAGCTGTTTGTTCTCTTCTCTCTCTCTCTCTCTCTCTCTCTCTCTCTCTCTCTCTCTCTCTCTCTCTCTCTCTCTCTCTCAGGCAATTGTCCAACTTGAAGGCTGTTTGTAACTGAAGTGCAGGCCAGCGTGATTCATCTGGGGAAAGCAATCCCATGGAGCAAATTGCATATTTTCTATCTAACTGGGCTGTGTCAATGTTTCCCTTCTTTCCTTCAGTTCATTATCTTTAAGCCTCCTGTCAAACCAACAGTCCATCTGGAAAATTTTATATACTACATAAAGAGCAAACCTGCTACTTATCACCATATAATGTACTTCACCTTCCTTTAGAAGGTTTCACAGATGAGAAGATTAAATGTTATATCTTTCTCCCTTAGAATTAGGGTTTTTTACCCCATCCAAGTTGGATTTACTGACCTAATAGAGGTCGTCCTGTGCTAATTACTGACCAGGACTATATAGCATCATCTTCAATTAATATTTATTGAGCACCTTTTGCACACATAGTCTGTTTGTATCTGGGATGAGCCCTTTAATTAAAGGGTGTTACTTTTAAGTAAACCTCTGTTTACTAGGTAGGCAAATCAAAGCAGGAAGATTTCATGAACTGATAACTGGAATAATATAGAGAAATTTTAAATCTTCAACTCCTGCTACCCTGCCCAGCTAACTAAATTAACTCTCTCCAAAACAGTTTCTTCTTCCTTCAGAAGGCTTTGATCCATATTAAAATTTAAAAAAAGGTAAGTGTATTTTATTCTTTATTACAATGGGATCAAGGGAAAATGGAGAAATTTATTGCAGAGCACAGAAGGATATAAAAATGAAAGATCAATAAAAAGAAAATTTGTTTAAGGTCGGTATAAATGGGTATTTCTCCAAATTGAGATGCTTAAACAATGGGCTTCTTTGACCTGACTGGCCTTATTCAACATCCAGATAAATAATATGAAAGAGCTAATACAAAGTGAGGTACTGAGGTTTGTGTCAGACACTAAGCTCTCTTCCAGGTAGAGGAATGCCACTGAATCCCATGAGGCGGCGTGAGTGTGTACAAAGGAGACAGAAGAGCTTCATAATGGTTAAGTACAACAGATCGGGCATTCAGAGGGGGGAAAATCCAAACTAAACGTAAAGGATTTGGAGCACTGACCTATCAGTTACAATCCCCAAAGGGGATTTAGGAATCGGTTGGGCAGATTCTCGCTGTTGAATTAAATGAGATAATGGAAGTGATTTCTCCTTCCTTTGCTCTCATAAGCTCCATGTTTCTCATATGTGTTCATTCTAATTTGTATTATATTTCCCTCCTTTCACAAGACTATAAATTCCATTAATGTAAAGAAAATGTCTTACATTTACATCTCACTCAATGAACAAAGCATGCTCTAAAAAAAAGTTTTGGGGGTATTTTTTTCTTTTTATTATGATCTTAACATTAACCTTAAATGTTTGTTTAAAGAATTAGTGAATTGTAATAATTTCCCAAAGACATGAGCCTAGTATGCTACTAAGGCTAGAAAGGATCTCAAGTGAAGGAAGATAACCCCATTCAAGTTATATTCTGATAAAGTATCAAATCTTACATTGAGAAACAGCCACTGGTCCCAGAGGGGATGGAAGACTATGCCACTCCCTTCTCCACTAAGAGGCCCAGGGATGAAATCCAACTGGTTTCCATCTTGAGGAGCCCACCCTCTAATGAGAGTGTTGCTAGGCTCCCTTTTCTAACATTCTCTGCCTTCCTAAACTCCAACCCCAGTGCCCCAAGGTCAAACTGCTTAAGGCTTAAATTTAGGCTCTTGGATACTGTTTCCCCAAAAGGTCTCCATGGTGTATAAAGAAGCTTTGGCTCTTCCCCAGACTTTCTTGGAAGTCTAAGATTGTTCCATGATGTCATCTAGGGTTGAAAGAAGAAAGAGCCAGCAAATAAGGTCTTTTCTTACTGAATAGTAACCTATCCCTGCAGCTATCAAGACAGGGGGTAAGACCAGGGGCCACCTAGATTTGCCATTTTATATCATAATGCCAAGTCCTTTCAGCACTGGGTCATCATATGGTCAGAAGCAACCTGGGTGTACACACCCAACACACCCAAGTGCTAAGTTACACATTGTCCCTGGAAGTTTCATGGGGAGGTATGAGTACACACTCCTTAGAATGGTTTCCATTAACCAATTCAACCTCTCCAATAAAAGAAAAGAATACAAATTAAACTTAAAAGATTTGAAGCTCCGGCCCATTAGTTGTTTTTCAGTCACTTCAGTCACATTCAACTGTTCATGACCCCATTTGGGGTTTTCTTAGCAAAAATACTGGAGTGGTTTTGCTATTTCCTTCACTAGCTCATTTTATAGAGGATGAAAATGAGGCAAACAGGGTTAAAACTTGCCATGGGAAGTGAGCAGAACCAAGAGAACATTGTACACAGAGACAGCAATATTGTTTGATGAAGAACTATGAATAACTTGACTATTCTCAACAATACAGTGATCCAAGACAATCACAAAGGACTATTGATGAAACATACTATCCACCTCCAAAGAAAGAACTGATATTGATGGAACAGAATGAAGCATGCTATTTTTCACTTTCTTTCATATTTTTCTTTTAATCTAGTTTTCTTGTACAAAATGACAAATATAGTAATGTTTTACATAATCATACATGCATAACCCACATCTGGTTGTTTGCCACCTCAGGGAGAGGGAAGGGGGATGGAGGGAAAGAGGGATAAAAATTAGAACCCAAAACTACAAACAAAAATGTTTATTATAAAAATGTTTTTAAAAGACTTGCCCAGGGTCACACAGCTAGTGAGTGTCTGAGTCTAGATTTGAACTCTGGAAGATGAGTCTTCCTGACTTCAGGCTAAGTGCTCTATCCACTGAGCTACCTGATTGCCCATTAGTTATAACTCTCCCAAATTGTTCTAAAATCAGTGAAGGATAGTATCATTGTATAAAAGAAATAAGATAATAAAAATTATTTATTTTCCCTATGATCTCTTAGAATTGTGTTCTCTTATGTATTTATATTGTAATTTGTATTATACTTATCTGTGTACATGACCTCTCTCCATACACTAGAACTACAATGTTCCTGAGGGCACAAACAATGCCTTATTTAGTTTTTCATCTATCTGTACTTAAAGTGCATGTTTTTTCAAATATATGTCTTCTCTTTATTAAATATTTTTATTGTGATCTTAACAAACATTAACCATAAATGTTTGTTGAATGTACCAATAAATTAGAACTCTTTGCTGAAAACATAGGACCAATGTGCTACTAAGGCTAGAAATGTCAAAAGTAAAGGGAGTGGGGCAGCTAGGTGGCGCAGTGGATAAAGCACTAGCCTTGGATTCAGGAGTACCTGAGTTCAAATCCAGACTCAGACACTTGACACTTACTAGCTATGTGACCCTGGGCAAGTCACTTAACCCCAATTGCCTCACCAAAAAAAAAAAAAAAAAGTAAAGGGAGACAATTCCATTCTGATTGAAGATATATTCTTTTAAATAAAGCAACAAATATTGGATATTTATTTACTTACCTATCATATTTCTGAGTTGAGACTGGGCTTGCCAAACTTTATGTCGCTAACATCAATGCAGACTTTCTTTGGTGGTAACTTCATTTTTAGAATTCTCTTTAAGGTTTTCTGGTCCCACCATCCTTCCATGAACTCCTTCAGAGATTCAAGGGAATTTTGTGGTAACAGAATTTTATACTTTGTGGCCTAAAATCCTTTTAAAATTTACAATCCAGGAACTCTGGGTAAACATGACCACCAACACAATTTTCTATTTGTCTTCCAGCTTGAAAATGTTTCCATCACGTCCTGGCTAATTCTGTTGTTACAAAACTGTGAATAGTGTAATCTACTTGAATTTTTACAAATTACACCTTCTAGAGATCAGAAATTTATTGACTTTTATAATTGGCAGCTGTGTGACAGGACCATGGAGAGATATGGGCACTATTATACTGCTGGCAGAGTTGTGAATTCTTCCAGTCTTTTAGAAAAGCAATATGGTACTATGTGATAAGAGCTACAAAACCATTTGGCCTAATGATACCTGTAATACATCTAAATCCTAATTAAGTTACTGATGGAAAAAGGAAGCAGTGGGTCATGGAAGGAGTCTTTTTCTGTTTTCAAAAATAATTCCAGCAGCATTTTTCATAATAGTAAGAAAACAAAACAAAAAAATTAGAAACATCTCTTCTAGCCAATGATTGGGGAACAGTTGAATAAAATGTGGTGCACAAAGACAAAAGTATATATACACTAAGAAAATACAATCATAAGAATACAAAGTAATATGAAAGATTCATCAAAGAGGAGTTTCCCTCTCAGCTCCAATTAATATAACAGAAGACCCAGAACATAATCATGAAGTCATAAGGTAGGTATTATGGAATTTTCCTACAACCCTATAGCAAATAAGTAGTCTTAGCCATTGTATGAAGGTGACTGACACCATATGAGAAATAGCTTGTGATTGGTTGAGAGGATGAGTCATGCCCCTTTGGCCTTTATATAAAAGAAGCAATTCATGCAGCAATGAAAGAAATCAGACTCAGGAGCCTATATAGAGCTATAAAACTATGCATGCCCTTTGACCTCACAATACCACTATTGAGTCTGTAGCCCAAAGGAAGAGGGAAAAAAGTCTATCTCTCTACAATCCTTGAAATATGTCACTGGAGCCATCAGACATGTGGGATAGATATATGTCCAGACACATGTAGGATACATACAGATGCAGAGATACAGCCGCTTAAGGGAGAAGGTGGCTTCAGGGGGTGTGATCCTCATGGTTTAAACTGATCTTAGAATGCATCTAGTCCAACCCAGGGATGTGGTGGAATCAGCTCAAATGGGTAGAGGTGATTGTTACATTTTCAGTATGAGCACTTATACCCTGAAAACCAGTCAACATTATAAATTATGGTTCCATTTATTGTTTGGCTGATGGTCTAGAAAGTGATGGAGAAAATGTTAATAATACAGATTGAACTTAAAAGTGTGTCATGTGTGCATTTTTTGAGTCATTAAACATTTACAAGCATACCCCTGGTCCCATGCCTTTGTTTTATAGGTAAAGAAACTGTGGTTCATAAAAATATTACTATTTGCCCAAGGTTACACAAGCAATAAGCAACAGAACTGGAATTCGAATACAGGTTCTTTTCCCCTGTACTAATGCTGCTTTTAATTATCTTGATGACACTAAGAAATCACTCTTAACCTTAATTATCTCATCTGGAAAATAGGAATATTAACACTACACATCTAAGAGAGATGTTTTAAGGCTCAGATAAAATAATGAGAAAATGCTTTGCAACCATAAAATTATATGTGAATAAAGTATACAAGCCATTATTTTTGGTGTCATACTGAAAGCCTTCTGCTTGGTATATTAGTGAATTAAAAAGAACTGATCTTTTCCACAACTATAATTAAAAGATTTGGGGTTTTTTTTGTTTTATTAAATTTTTTTTATTAACAATTATCTTCCCTTTCTCCCTCTCACTCCTCCCCCCATCCTAGAAAAAAGGAAAACAAAATCTCTGCAACAACAATTAAACTTATGTTTATGTTTTAAGTTTAACTTTTAAGTTCCTCAGAATTACCTATTTGACTCCCTTTATGACCTCTGCTGAAATCATTAGGGATACCTGTATTATCCTTCTGTCCCCATTAGAAAACAAACACTTTATTATTATAAAGCTTTTTTCCAATTGCTCATTTGTTCAATTGTTCATGTTATGAAAAAAAATACTGACCAAAAGAAAAGAAAAATAAAGAAAGTAAAAAATATGCTTTGATCTGCATTCAGACTCCAGCAATTCTTTCACTGGGGGTGGATAGCATTTTTCATCATAAGTTTGTTAGAATTTTGTTAGATTGTTGTTGAGAATAGCTAAGTCATTCAAAGTTGATTATGGTACAGTATTGTTGTTGCTATGTACAAGGTACTCCTGGTTCTCCTCATTTCATTTTGCATCACTTCATGTAAGTCTTTCTAAGATTTTTCCTGAAGCTGCTCATCATTTCTTATAGCATAATAGTATTCTATCACAACCATATACAACAACTTGTTCAGCCATTCCCCACTTGATGGGCATCCTCTCAATTTCAAATTCTTTGCTACCACAAAAGGAGCTGCTATAAATTTTTTTGTGCAAATAGATCCTACTTTTTTGTCCATCTCTTTGGGATACAGACTAAGTAGTAGTCCTGCTGGGTCTAAAGGCATGCATAGTTTTATAGCTCTTTGGGCGAAGTTCTAAATTGTTCTCCAGAATGGTTGAATTAATTCACAACTCCACCAACAGTGTTTCCCACATCCTCTCCAACATTTATCATTTTCCTTTTCTGTCATATTAGCCAATCTGTTGGTATGAGGCAGTACCTAAGAATTGTTTTAATTTGCACTTCTCTAATCAATAGTGATTTAGAGCATTTTTTCCATCCGACTATATATAGCTTTGATTTCTTCACCTGAAAACTATTTGTTCATATCCTTTGATCATTTATCAATTAGGGAGTGACTTGTATTCTTATAAATTTGACTTGGTTCTCTATATATTTTGAGAAATGAGGCCTGCTGTAAAAAAAAAATCCCCAGTTCTCTGATTTCCTTCTAATGTTGGCTGAAATTATTAATTGTATATCCCATAATTTCTCGTTTGGTCATAAATTCTTCCCTTATCTATAAATCTGACAGGTAAACAATTCCATTCAGGGAGACAACTTTATACTGCTTTCCTGTGCAGGGGGGGACTAAGCCCAAAATTTGCTCTAAACACTGAGTCAATGTTAAGTCTGTGCTCTATATCCTGAGCTGCTAGCCTGGACTAAGATGGAATCTGTGCTCTGACCCTGAGCTCTGGATGGCCACTGCCCTTCTGGGCAACCTCAGAGCTCCAGACACTGGATCTGTACTCTTAGGCCCTCTGGGAGATCCTTTACTGTTGGTTTAGGTCTAGAGCTGAGTGATCACCCATTTCCTAGCTCAGCACTCTGGGAGTTGAGTCTGTGCTCCCAACTCAACCTGCTAGCCTGAGTAAGGGCTGATTCCTTAATCTGTTGCATGGATGGCCTAATTTGAAGCTCTTCCCACCCTCCTAGGCTACACTTACTGTTGGGTTGGGCCAGGACACTAAGTGGGGCTAAATTTGTGTTCAGCTCTGGGCATCCCTGACTCAGAGCTCTAAAGGGTTGAATACATGACCCCAGCACGCTGATTATATGACCTCATCACTTGCCTGCACATTGATTTTGTGAGCTTGGGCTAGAAAGTTGATATTGTGTAGTTTTTCCTCAGATTTCTGTTCAGTACTTGGTGTTCTTAAATTTTTGTTGCAGTACTGGGAGTGGGTGTGGGCTTGGGGAGGGGAGCTGAACTGTGATACTTCTTCCTACTTCCTTCATGTTGACTTGGCTCCCCACGAGATGTATTTCTAGCCAAACAGGGGACAGAGGCAATTGCAAAAGATAAAGTAGATAATTTTGATTACAGGAAATTGAAAGGCTTCTGTGAAAACAAATTAATACATCTAAAACAAGATTGGCAGTGGTAGAAGGGTAAGAAAATCTTTGTATCAAATTTCCCAGAAAAGCTTTAGTCTCCAGGATACATAGACATCTAACAGAAATTTATAACCAAAAGCTACTCCATTGTTGGTAGAGATGTGAATTAGTACAAGCATTTTGGAAAACAATTTGGAATTATGCAAATAAAGTAGCCAAAATGCCAATATCCTTTGACACAAAGATTTTGCTATGTGGCAATAAACCAAAGAGGTTATTAATTTTTTAAAAGGCCTTACATGAACAAAAATATTTATAATAATACTTTATTACAATAGCAAAGAATTGGGAATTAAGTAGTAATCTTAGATTGAGAGATAGCTAAACAAATTGTGGATCATGAATGTAATACAATATTTCTGTACTATAAGATTATGATATATACAGGAAACATGGAAAGATTTACATGAACCCATACAAAGTGAAGTAATCAGAGCCAAGAAAGCAATATAGACAATGGCTACATGCAATGTAAATGAAAAGAATAACCACAAAACAACCCACAATGAATGCTGCAAAATTATAAAGAAGAAGCTTGGCTGCAATGACACTATTCCCACCCCCTTTTGTACAGTGGGGAGGTGGCCAATAAATGTAGAATATTGCATATAGTGGCAGGTTCTTTTAGTGATGTGTAGATAAGTTTTGCTTACTTCTGCTCTTCT